>NC_056731.1:969019175-969146675 GCF_019279795.1 Protopterus annectens | reverse complement strand
TTTTGAATACATATTTCAATTATTTTGGAAATGGGGGATACAATTGCTATAGGTCTAAAGTTAGTAATGTCTGTTGAATTTCCTCCTTTGTGTAGAGTGATAATGTATGACTTTTTCCAAAGACAAGAAATGTGGGATTCCTGGACTGACCTATTTATAAAGACTCAGACAGGGTAGGCAATGCTATCAACTGATATTTTAAAGCACTTGCTTGGAAGGTCATCATCTGATGTCTAGTGTGGTTTGAGTTTGTGTAAAGGTAATTTTTTATAAGATGTGGGCACAGGTTTGAAGGTGAAAGTGGATTTTGATGATACATGGCTGCTGGTAAAGTTTAGGACTGGATATTGGGGAATCCTTGGTTAGGGATATTATTTTATCTATGAAAAAAAGAGTTGAATTGTATTACGGTTCTGAGTGATGAGTTATTGGGAGAAGACTTAGAGTTGAACTTATAGCTGGGATGCAAGATTTCTTTAATGGCTGTTCTAACAGTTTTAGGGTTTTGTTTACTATTATTCAGAAAGTTGGTACAGCATAGATTTTTTTTGTCTTCATTAGTTAGCTTTTTAGTATGATTGTGATGTATTCTGAAGTTTTAAAGATATGTTGGTGTTTTATAGTGTTGTCATTCATTCCATGCTTTTTTGTATCCTGCATTAACATTCTACTCTTTTTGGAGAGCCAAATTGCATTATTTGTTTTTAGTCTCTTCTTTCCAGGAGGTATAAGGTTATTCCGGATCTTCAAGAAAGTTGTATTGAATTAATTTACAACATCATCCAAGGGGAGGAGTTTTAGGAAGTTCTAGTTAATAGATTATAGGAAAGTAATGAACATTTTTGGGTTAAAACTGGAAAGGTTGCATTTTGTTTTATAAACATGCTGTTTAACTCATTACAGCCGCTTGTGCTGCTGTGTGTTTCTGTAGTTACTTCCTACTGATGCCTCTAGGTGTCAGATATTGCTTGTCCATATTTACGTTAATAATTCCAAACCTGTGTTGCATACAAAGTATCAGAGGATTTCATCTTAAAGCATTCATGATGGCAAACACAACTATATTGATATTTGACCTCTGTCTACTGCAGCTCAAGAAATATTGAATATTATTTGAATACTGTTTATTTGTATTGTAATAATTTTCATATTTCTCTAAGTATGTCAGCATTCAGGTAACACAGACAGAGCTGCATAGCTTCATATAAAAACTCTCAACTGTTTATACATTACAAAATTAATATTCACTGCCTTTATTTTGTCTTTTAAAATCCAGTTTAAAGTATCAAACTGAATGAATGCTACCAGTGTAAAGATCAATTTATCCTGAATAGTTTGCCATTTACAGTTTTAAAGTAACATTTATGGTTCCAGAGATATATTTATTTGAACTGTAAGGTGACAACTTCATTTTTTAAAGGCTAAACCACACCTGCTGAGGCTTAAAGTACACATTCAAAGGAGCTGTACTGGAATGAGTGGGCTGATCTGTGAGATGTCTGGTTGTATAGATTGAGAAATGATCACTGACACAGTCAAACATTGTACTATGTGTATTTCCTAGAGTCTGATGCTAGAATTCAGTATAACAGTGAATTTAATGTCTTGCTATAATGTGTGGGGCTAATAATTAGTTGTGTGAAACCAAGTTAGTCACACTAAATGTAGGGGAGTTAGAGTTAATGTCCAACTGACTGATGTTTTCATCACCTAGTAGTATTTTTTCTTGTGGAATTGTTACAGATACAGTAAACTCTCAGTTAACTGGAAATCACGTAACCAGAAAAAAAAATCGAAGAAATACATTACAATTTTCATGTGTTGCACTTTCTGCACCCCCCACTGCAGAAACATACCTTACATTTTTAGAGTTTTATAGTTTTAAAAAGGAAGATAGGAATAAATTCCATCTCTCCCCAACCTAAGAACAAGTCAAACCAAACAAATAGTATATGGTACAGTATTAGTCAGGCCTATTTTTAATAGTAACTCTCAGGCAACCAGAAACTACAGTTATCCAACATCTACCAATCCACCATGGGTGTCTGTTAACTGAGTGTTTATTGTATCCAATGCAGGATATCTTCCAGTATAGCCGTATTGTCCCCAGCAGGGATTTAAAGAATAGTAATGCATATTTGTTTATAATTGTTTATTTCAGGAAAATAATAATAAGCTCTGCTGAACTGGATTTTGGTATTGGTTTATTGTACAGGGAAATGTGGCAGTTGTTGGGAAATATTAAAGCAATACTGCAGTCTTTGCTCTTTATATGCTCATTATGACATTATAGCTTGGAAGTATAATTTTGGTGTCATTCATGCTGGGTTTATGCAAAATTTTAGTTAGAGTGAGCATATCAGGCGTACGTTGTGTAATCCATTATAGCCTTGCACTGACAGGGTGCTCTCCATGGCTTTTAATCATATTTCCATAACTACATAGACATCTGCATTCTCCAGGGTGAGTAGAGCTTGCAATGAGGGATATGTTTTACACCCCTGGCATTGATCATTGAGCAGTAATGCATTCAGATTATCCTGGGTAAGCATTCCTGGCATAGCCACATTCCCCCCTTACATTTGACTTTTGGTCATTTGCCATTAAATAATCTTTCCTTATTCCCACTGTCTGATAAGCTTAACTCCACAGGCTTTCTGGCAATGTCTACTGATCCTCCCCTTCCTTCCACTGGCTGACACATTGCTGGTTGCCTTGACTGCGTCTCCACTACTGTTAAGTGGTCACTTACACGGAGAGCAAGTCTTTTGGATGGGATCATAGTGAAATGACAAAGGGATACACATTAGTGTGATGTACTAGAAAGCTAACTTTAATCTGCGTTTAAGTGTATAATGGAATTGAGAAAATTATTTCAAGCCTGTAATTATAAAGAGACATTATAATATGTGTTTTAAAGTAAAACTGCATGTGGAATGAATGATGATCACATAGAGATAAAGCTGTCATCAGAAAGTAACCAGACATTTGAAAATGACTGAAACTTTTCTATTGCAGTGGAAACAGCAGCTGACATGTAAGAAAGTGCTAATTAAACAGTTAACAGGAGTGTGTTACGGAATAAAGGAATAGCAAACTAAAGAATATGTTCCAAAAATATATGCAATACAACTTCTTCTTCTTTTGGCTTTTTCCCGGTTAGGGGTCACCACAGCGGATCACTTGTCCGCTCATTTTTGGCTGTGGAGTTTTTATGGTGTGGAGTTTCCAGCCCTTTTCTACAGAAGGCACACACATGCACACACTCACACCTAGGACCAATTTTGAGTGTCCAATCCACCTACAGCATGTCTTTGGGATGAGGGAGGTAACCGGAGCACCTGGAAGAAACCCACGCAACCACAGAGAGGACATGCAGACTCCGCACAGAAGGCACTCCAGCCAAGGATCGAACTGGAGAACCTCTTGCTGTGAGGCAGTACAGCAAATACAACAAAACAAATAAACACTGCTACAAGTGACTAGGTATACAACATACAGCTTCTCAATGTAAATTGAGGAAAGAAGAGTCTTATCATTGGTGTAGAGCTGTACACATGGCCACAAAGTCTTTATAGAAAGCAAGACACGAAAGAAACCTTAACATTCTTCACATATATTTTTTGAGAGAAAAACACTGATGTGCTAAATCATATAGCTTATGAATTTGCTTTAACATACTAAAAGATGAGTGAAAAAAAGAAAAACAATGCACAGATTTTTTTTTTCTTTACATAAAATCCACATATACTATTATATTGTATTTTATGTTCAAAAAACCCTAATTGTAATCAGTTTGCAAATCCTGTGATCAGAAAACCAGGTCAAAAACCTGGCTTTTTGGTGATTTTCTTTTAATATCTGTACTATCACATGTCACTATTTAGTATTTCTAACTATTTCAAATCAAACATTTCCTTATATATATTGTTCAATCTTTATGCTAAAAAACCTTAATTCATGATACAAATTAAGTAAGACGCTGTCCGGTTCTATTCTCAGCTAGAGCATCTTCTGCGTGGAGACATGCATAAATGGGTGTTCCTTCATTGAAGGTTGTGCGTCAGGGCTGGTAACTCGGCATGTAAAAAACAACTATCAATCATTAGCGGACTGGAGTTCTGCTGTGGCGACTCCTAACCGGGAAAAGCCGAAAGACGCAACAACAACTCTCTATGTTTTTGTTCTCAGGATGAGACTGAACTGAATATGTATGTACCATACAAATTCTCTAGTAAGTAAAGAACAAGACAAAAGGTAAAAGTGTGAACATGAAAATAGACACTGTAAGCAGTGTTACCCCCATGAGTAAACAGAACTTTAAGAAATCATTACCATATTTCTGTGACTTCTGCTACTGTATTGAAAACTTTCAGCAGATGAGATATAAAATAGTTGCAGAAGATGATGTAAACATTAGTTATCAGGAACCAAATGAAATGCAACATTACTCTTGATTATAGTGAAGTATATTGGTTCCAGTCTACTTGGGGTAAACTGACTAAAGTAAATTTATTCAGGCTAGGGAGAAATAAAGCACTTGCATAGCGAAGGTCTACAGGATATCCTTATGAATCACAAAAGTGCATTCAAATATAAAATTTGAATACTGAAAAAGAATTAGAAGCATTAGTAATGCTTTAGCATGTCAATGTGATATTTTGTTCATGCTAGGAAAACATTACGCTAATTGTGATATAACAAGTTGGTTACCTCTTTCAGAAAAGTCTATGGACTTGGGCATTACTAATTAAATACTGATGTTGGATTTTACTGAGAGAGGACCAATACAAACTCAGAAAGTTAAATAATGAACTGCTAGAAATACATTGTTGACACAAATGAATGCTTTTGACTTGAGATTATACCTCTAAATATTTGTGATAATGTTTAGATCATAGTGTTCTATTAAGCTAGCATTAATTGTGAGAAATGACTGTAGATATTGTGAGTCTACAGTCATAACCCTTGTTCAAAGTCATTTTTTACTACTCAAAATCTTACATTGATCACTTACTGGAATGCTGGGAACTCCACAATGAAAGGCTTAAACAATGTGGTGGCCTGGCTTGCATGTAGGTGTAGTAAAAGAGGGAAATGTTTTATATATACTTTAATCTTTTAGGTAACTCTTGTAGAATGGTACTTAGTAAATGGAAAATTTTTAGATTTTTATACCATTTAGAAATTACATGTTTTACTTATCCACTGCAGAACTAAAGCATATTAACTTACTTACATATTGCACTTATGTAGAAAAAAAGTCTGTCCCCATACTTACGAAAGATTCATTTGCCAAAGAAACAAAAATGCACATATCCAAATGGAATGACAACACCATGAAAGTATATAGAAACCAAAAAAGGGCATTTCATCTGTGTTTTAACACAGCATTTTATGAGTTATTATTTCTAGATACTATTAAATATTTTCAAAACACTCAATCCAGAAAAGAAGTATATTTGCATTACTTTCATAGGTTTTCTTTCCAAGACTGTTTCACTGAAATATGTTCCTTCAAATGGTTTGTATATACTAGGAAATTTCTTAGGCAGAAAATGACTGTAGCACTTGTGATAACGCTCTTAACTGAAAGCAAGTGGAACTCATCTAAAAAAAAAAGGATAAAAGAATGAAAAATGCAGCAGCAAAAGAAGCATATTTTATGCACATAAAGCAAGCAATAATCAATAAAATAATGGTATATTCGTACATAACCGCAGGAGTGGTATATTTTTAATGCCCAAATAAATGCACAAGAACTTGCTTGGGAAATGTATAAGTGTCTGTGCAGCAGGGAGACATATCAGTTTGTGCTGTTTTTATGCCATGCTTGGTTTTCCACTTTGTTTCTCACTCGGGGTACTTTTCTATGGAGACTGCATGACCTCCTTGAGTCTGCATGGTTACACTGAGTTTTCCATTTTCTTTCTACAGTCAAAAGATGTGAATGTGTCTATAAGCAAATGATGAGTATTTTGTGTGACAGTGAGTATGTGTGCACATCCTGCAATGGGCACATTTCAGTATCGTTCTGCTGCCTTGCAACCTATGAATGCCGGTATAGTTTCTGGCTCTTCTCTAACTCTGACTGGGATTAAGTGGGTAATCAGAAAATGAATGAGTGAGTGAATGAGTAAGTGAATGGATGAATGATGACCCAGTAACATGCCACCCCCACCACCAAAGAATTTTCAGAATATTTCTTCTCATAGAAATGCATCAAGGATTGGAAGTTTTGTGATTCCTTCAGTCTTCCTTGCAAAGACTGTGGATTCTCAAACTCTGACACCCATTCTGTATAGAACGATTGTATTACAAATTCTGCATCATTTCCATAAGAGGTTAAGGTTTTCTCCTCGTTCATGCCAAGCTTGGCAGTAACTGAATTACTGAAATCCCCATATCAGGCAGGTTGATGGCTGCAGCCCATTAAGTATACTAATTCTAGTCTTAGTGAAAGGTCTGTCTGTGAAAGGTATTATTTTAATGTCCCTCCCAGCCTTACTGATGTTGTAGTAAATAGTCTGTTCCACCTGTGAAGTCATGCAGTACTGATAAGTGTCTGCAAAACTGCTACCACCCTAGCATTTCAGAGACTTACCTGTGCCCATTCACCCATTCACCAGTTTAGAGCGTTATCACAAGTGCTACAGTCATTTTCTGTCTAAGAAATTTCCTAGTATATATAAACCATTTGAAGGAACATATTTCAGTGAAACAGTCTTGGAAAGAAATCTATGAAAGTAATGCATTACTCTGTCTCTGCACCAGCAATTCTACCCTAATGTGCTCTCTCTCTCTCTCTCACTATATATATATATATATATATATATATATATATATATATATATATATATATATATTTATATATATATATATATATATATATATATATATATATATATATTATATATATATATATATATATATATATATATATATATATATATATATATATATATATGTGTGTGTGTGTGTATGTATGTATGTATGTATATGGGTCTACTTCGTTTATACAAAGTTTCAGTACTTCAAAACCCACTTTTTTGGGAGGGTGGCCTAATGGTTAAGGTGTTTGCCTTACAAACACAAACTGTAGGGTTTGATTCTCACAAAGTATAATTGGCTAAGCTTAAAATGGCTCGCAAGGGCAGTTAGCTTAGTACTAATCTATGAACCTATGAACCTATGAACTTGGTCGAACTCAGTTGTTCGAAGTACCAAAACTTCAGAAACAGAGTACAGAGATAACAATACAGCACGGAATAGGAATATTTGCTTTTCCACGTTTTAGTGCAATCTCTAAGTTGGTATATTTAAGTAGGGGGTGGGGGGCACAGCCCCCCACATGGGGGATGCAGGGGGGCTTGCCCCTCTGCAAAACATGTTTTCTCTGTGTTTTTCTTTTTTTTAATCAGCTTATCCAGCAACTAGGCTTCAGCAAAAGTGCACTTTCACTGAAGGGGGCATCTACTTTGTTCGATGTAACATATTTTCGATCATACAAAGCAGATCTATTTATATATATATATATATATATATATATATATATATATATATATATATGTGTGTGTGTGTGTGTGTGTGTGTGTGTGTGTGTGTGTGTGTGTGTGTGTGTGTGTGTGTGTGTGTGTGTGTGTCCTTTCCTTTCTTGAAGGTAGTATATCAGTGATCAGACTGACAACTTCCTCAGTCTTCAACCACCTGTACTCATCCCAGTCATTATGTCGACAGATGTGGTTCTGTTCCTTGCCACATTCTGCACCTCCACTGAGTAATACAGTCTCCATCTAAGAATCACAGCATACCACTCTCTGTAGCTGGTTTACAATTTCATAGTCCTATATGAGTGAAATGCAACATACTTACTGGTCTGCAGTCAAGAGATTTTTCCAGTGTAATGCATTGCCGACATGAAGACTGCCACAGTAAAAATAAATAAACAGGTATTTGGTTAGTTTAAAAAATAGACTTAAATTTAGGAATTGTCCAAAACTAAAAATTTAAAACATGTGAGATAATCGGTTAGAGATATAACTGCATCCTATTATTAAAAACTGATTTCTTTAGTTTTAGCTATATATAGTATTTACATCTCAACTCAGTAAAACAAATACATTTTTATTCCTTAATGTTTGTGCAGTCCTGATGTTGTAGTATATCATGTTTTCATTTTTATGCCTTTTAGTTTCTTAAGCTTTCTGATCTGAAGCTTATTGTGCTAAACAATAAAAATGTTTTTGGATGCCATCATAGTATTGATAAAAATAGTCTGTGACAAGCGTCATCCTCCCTATATCCCTTTTAGAGCAACCAGTGTCAATGCTATTCTTGCTAATTAGAAGAGTTCATGAATATCTGAAAGGGATTTGAATTTGTTGGATGAAACTTGTAAGTGTGTTAGGACTTCAAAGAAAGCAGTAGCAAATACGATGAAAAGTGAAATGGATACAGAATATATCTTATACAAATATTATCTAATAGTGCTTGGAATGATTGGTTCTTGAAGTCCTCTATAAAGAAAGGCAAAGTAGGATGCCAAGGGAGCCATATCTGCCTTTGGGAAGTTAATTAGTTCTGCTTCTGAAAACCTCATGTTTTTCAAATGAAGCAAAGTTTGAACATAGATTACTTAAACCTTGGCTGCTGCACAAAGTTCGCCTGTCCCAGCTGAATCATCTTAGATAAGACATACTGCCTGAACAGCTTTCTAATTTTAAGAAATATGACAGAGGAGCTTTTCTTACCAAAATAATACAGTTCCGGTTATCAATAATTTCACTGAACAGAACCAGTTAACACTTTACTGAGCAATCTGAACTGCAGTGTGCCAATAAAGCAGCCAAGGTTCTTAGCAGCACTGAAGTAATGAATTGGTAGTTCACGGGAACCCAATTAAAGCTAAAACAAAACAATCAAGTGGACAAACAAATTTTCTGCTTTTCTGTCTAATAAAATTAACAACACTAACTAAAATGACACATTGCATATAACTATATATCTGCATCACTCTATATATCTACACACACACACACACACACACACACACACACACACACACACACACACACACACACACACACATATATATATCAATATATATATATATATATATATATATATATATATATATATATATATATATATTCTTTTTTTACTATATACCAAACATTATACAACTTGGATATAAGAGAAATGAATTAGTTCAACTATCAGTATTATATACAGTACCATTTCATTCCAGGTCTACCCTGCAAGATATCAGGCCTAATATGCACACTTACATATACAACAAGGAACACTCCAGTGCATTGAATAAATTGCTATTGATCAAAACTAAGATTAAGCTTACCCTAACTGATTTAAATGGGTAATTGATAACCTAGAACAGTGGTTTGCAAAAATGTTGACTGACATCAAAATGGAAGCATTCATTTTTCCCCACCAGAAGGACCTACAGTCATTGATGAACCAAGCAGTCACTTTCTAAAAGAAACTTAGTGTAAAATATTCAGTGAGCAAGGCCTAGAGAAAATCAGACCTGCATAGACTGAAAATAAACTTAGTTACTCAGGATGTTCAGTTCATTTTAAACAGAACTATATTATTACAATTTGTCAAACTGAACAATACCTTCCCTGTGAGAAGCAAACTGAGGATGGAACATAGAACAGATGGCTAGACTTGCAGTGTACCTTCCTTGATATATATATGGGTCTACTTCACATAATCAACTGTTACATAGCTGACTTTCATATTACTGAGATGGGAAGAACAAAAATGCAGAAACCCAAATAGCAGCTTTTAAAGAGGGCAAGTAAACACTTGGCCGATATTCCCTGTTCACCACTGTAGTTCAATCCCAGAGTTTGGTACATTTAGTTAGGAGGGAGTGGGGGAGGCACAGCCCCCCATGCTTGGGTTTGTCTGGGGGGTTTGGCCCAGCACCTAGGTGGATTAAACCTACCTCAAAGTTAGCTTCATAAATAGTTGAACAATTTCTTACTTACCCTCTTTAAAAGATACCGTTTGGATTTCTGCATTTTCATTCTTTTTGTCTCAATAATATGAAAGTCAGCTATGTAACAGTCGATTATGTGAAGAAGACCCATATATATATATATATATATATATATATATATATATATATATATCTATATACATCTCTGTAGTGTGAGCTTAGACTTAGAATATTTAAGTAGGGGGAGTGTTGGGGGTTCAGGGGGACTTACCCCCCTGCTTGTATGTAGTATAGGTTTGTGTGTTTCTGTTTTGGGTGAAGATGTGTGTTTGTGTGTGGTGTATGTTTCGTGTAGTGTTTGGGATTTTAAATTTTTCGCTTCTGGTCTTTTGGTATTTAGGAGTTTCAGCTATATGGTCCCTAGATTTTGAAATTCGATATTTAAAAATTTCAAGATTATGTAGTGAACCTATATATATATATATATATATATATATATATATATATATATATATATATATATATGTGTGTGTGTGTGTGTGTGTGTGTGTGTGTGTGTGCGTGTATGTGTGCGTGTGAGTGTGCGTGTGTTTGGCGCATTCATATAGCCATTCTTTTATTACTACTTATAGTCTGGACAGTGCCCATATTGCCTCAATTTTGTTAAAATATTGGGGTCTTTTTTTCTTTTTATTGAAATTTATTTGAAAGATTGGGCCCTTGCCCTAAGATTGTTTATAGACATGGTTTGAGTTTTACAAACTTTTTTGATGGTATTTCAAACTTGACACCGTAAATTATTGGCAAGCTGGATAAATGTGGGGCTTGTGCCCAATGTTGTTATATTTAGGGTGGGGACAGAATTTCTGTTCTGGGCAGAGATTTTTTGATTAAAGGTCATTATAACTGTCAAACTCTAGGGTATTGTTTTCATTGTTTTATCTCAACAATGCCCAGCCTTTAATATTGTAAAAACAGAGAGAAAGCTAAGACGGAGAATTTATGAGCATGTCGATGACATGAGGAAGCATAAAAGTATCAGTGCTCTATATAAGCACCAGGTTGTGTAACCATTCAGATTTTTTATTCTCTAGTCTTGAGAAGGTGCATGTTAACCCGAGGGAAGGTCCATGGTCTATTCTACTTGAACAAAGAGAACTTTGTTGACAAGTATTTTTAAATGCCATGGTTTCACTGGGTCTTAATGATTCTGTCAGCATTTCTAGTTTGTTAAAAATAAAATTTTATGACAGATAATTCAATATATTTTTACTTTATTGCTATGTTTTTGTTTTTCTTTATATTATGTAATGGTTTCAGTTATGGTCCCTTTAAATATTTTCTCCTGTTCCTGATCATGTGATTCAGTGGGTATTTTAAATGTGCATTAGTATAATTGCATTTTATCTGAGGAAGTCTACATTCAATAGATGAAAGTGCTTATTTATTTTATTAAAGTTGTGTTTGTTTGCTGGTTCCCACCTTGTGTTTTTTCTTTATTTTCATTGCATGTGTGTGCTGACCTGTCCAGTCCATTGTCAAAAGCACATTAACACAGCTAAAATGTAAAAACATAGTGCATTAGTAGAAGAATATGTGTCAGCACAGATGGAAATGTGTTACAGACTCACAACAACTAATTGTGTGGTTATGCAGAATGGAACCATGAGAATAGCAATAACAACACAACAACCTCCGACAATGATAGTTATACACTGTACCCTCAGCGATCATCTATGCTTAAACTCAGGTAGAACACAATTTTTTATATTATGAAACACTAAGTGTGGATTAGAACTAAAAGGAAGGGTCAGTAGCTTCAGACAGACCAATGAACAATATGCAACAGTGTGACAATTTATCTAACAGTAGAATGACAGAGGAAAAATACAAAATTATCTGGAAGAGTCCATGTTATATATGCACTGTTAATATGTTTACCAGAGACTACAGTATATTTAAATAAACTCTATATTCCTGTAATATAAATAAACTGCTTATTTATTTTGATGGAGAAGTCAGGAATAATCCATTCTTTGCCTTGTCTAGGTAGAAAACTTTAATAAGATGGCCATAATCAGGAAAAACAACAATCTAGATGAATTATATAAACTAAAATAAGTTACCACAGATAAGGTCAGTTTTATGATTTGGGACTTATGAGGTTAAGCTTCCAGTTCTCACTGTTGAACTGCACAAGCAAAGGTAGTAGTTGTAGCACTAACAGGAGTGAAGATGGGAGAAATCCATCCTTTGCAAATCTGAAGGAATGTAACTGCACTGTTAATGTTCCTTATATTATATACATATTGCTGTGTTTTATTTTAAACATTAACAAATATAAATCCTAAGGAAACAGAAAATGAAAAACTGATTATTTATTTATTCATATATATATGTTTGTTCAGTCATTGTATTTTTCTGTCAGATAAAATGATCAGCTAGTCTTGTCAAATTCTCTGCAGTGATTCGTTCCCAAAGCAGTAAGCATAGCTGCTCTAAGAAATGCTCTTTGAACTTCCAGCCTGACTCCCAGTAAATAGGCATGGTCTCTATGGTCAAAAGTTTAAAAGCTGAGCTAAGCTATGTTTAAAGAAGTTTTAGTGGGTTGCTGTCTCAAGTTTGAATTTTCTCTCTTTGTCTGTGTAGGCCTGTTAAAGGTCCTCAGGTCTCTTCCCATCTGTACTAAACATGATTGTTGACTGGCTTAACTATCATGCAGAATGCAACTATTCGTACCCTTGTGGCTTGATTCATGACTGGAAAGGCCTACTGAAGGGCTAGTTTACATCCCTGGATAACAAATAAATATGTTTAATAAAAAATAAATGAATATCTTCATTATTTTTTTATTCTGAGAATGGCTTAGAAAAATTCCATGACAAAGGTTAGGATATATGAAAAAACAAGACTTTGTCAAAAATTCTGCCTGCTGAGTATGACTTACAGAACTTTTGAAACTAATACAATGATTTATCATAGGCACATACCTCTCATTCTCTTACAGCAAGAAAACTAGACAAAGAACATCAATAGTGTGTGAGCAAAAGCCCAGAAATGGGGACATTTTTTAAATTACTGCCCTTACAAACTTAGAAAGTTGACAGCATATCAGGTTTTGCATTGGTATGAATTTTCTGAAGGGTATGAAGTCTGAAATTCAAATGTCTGTCATTATTTTCTGACTTCAACCCTCAATGATTTGCCATTGATTTTCCAGAAAACTACAATTGTATGAGAAATGGACCAAAATATGAGGCAAAAATCTGGAAATTCTGAGAAAATTTGTACAGTTGAGAGGTATGCGATACGCAGTAAACCATAATAAAATCTGTTACCAGGGAGACTGAACATGACTGCTGCTGAGCTACTTACATTTACAAAACAAATAGCACAAAGTGTAATGCTACAGCTTAAAATACTCTTAGAAGATATGTTGGAGGAGGGGTGGCATGATTCTATGGCATCCCCTGTGTTTAGAGTTGGATATCCAGACAGTCTCATGCAGGCTACACAGGCAGCACTGTAACAGATGGCAGCCATGCTGCCTCTGAGGAGCATATAGCCCCCATAGGGGAAGAGGTATGTATATAGATGGTTGTTGTTTTATTGAGTACAGATCCCAGGCAAAGATAGTCGAACTGTTAAGAGTTTTGAAGTGAAAGCAGTAGGAGAGGCTTAATTAATACTTAGGGATATGTGGATGATAGTAATGTATGTGATGGTGGCAGTTTACAGTGAAGTTTGGAAGTAAAGGCATGAATTAAAAAGGGTGAGTCTGATTTATGATTTGCATTTCAAATTGTTACATATAAAGTACAGAACTATACTGAACCCATACAAAATGGAAAATGTATTGGAAAGACATTGTGAAATGCTGGAATTGTGGATTACAGAAAGCAGCATACTTGCAGGTGTGGTTTGGAATCAATGCAAATGAAAAAGATATAGAAAAATGTAAGCAAGTGCTTGTGAGAGAAGCATAACCATTGCATGGAGGTCTGTCTGGAGTGTAGCTCGTATGATCTGAAGATACAAGGGTAAGATGGTCATTGCTGATGATTCCAAGATGGCGGTCATCCTGTGAACACCTTTTCCATGAGGCTCCTGTCTAACTAAAATAACTATAGGCTTTAACTCATCCATTCACAGCCTAAAGCCAGACCATAGCTGCTCTCATCTCTGCAGTACATTTTCGATTTTGAGGTCTCCTGTCTATATTCTGTGAGCATATACTTTACTATTAAATCTCAAGAGTTCCATGGAGCTTCTTTTAAGTGTATTTTCGAGGCATGAATAGGCACAACACAAGTTGGAGGTGAATATAGGCTGTTTCCACTGCCCAACTATGTTGAAGGAATCCAATACTATGGAGACACAAACCAGCAAAACTAAACTGTCTGCAATAGTTTCCCTTGAAAAGGAAGCCATTTCTAAAAGACAGAAAATTAAACAATTAGACACTTCAAAATCCAGTGCTAAACAAAAGTTGAAGGCCAACATCCACATGGAGGATCTGAAGAAAACCTTCTTACCATTGCAGCTGGCTGTTCAAGGTTTCTCTGAACAGCTTTCAGGTTTTGGCAATAAACTGAATCAGGCTATGGAACGTATGGAACAGATTGAACAAACTACAAAAAATAATGAGATGCAGATTGCACTGGTAAAAGAAAATTTAAGCACCAAAAACACCACTCTAACTGAAATCCAACAAAAACTCCTTGATTTAGTAGCTAGGAGCTGAAGGAATAATGTTATAGTAAGATGTCTACCTGAATCATATGCCAACCAAATGACTGAGACCTTGCTTCAACTGTTTAATTGTATTCTATAATCTAGTGCACATAACAACAGCATTATAATTGAGACAGCACATCGTGCTTTACATACAAGACAACTGGCTAATGCTCTGAGCCAAATCTACGTCACACTACTAAATTTTCAGGATGTCCAGAGAATCCTTTCGGTGGCTAGAAAACAGAAACTAATCTCCTGGAATGGTCATAAAATAACTGTGTCACAGGATCTCCCAATGGCCATTAAAGAAAGGTGCCAACAACTCTCCCCTTTTTGCACTGATATCATTAAAAGAAATGTTAAATTCCAATTGCGGTATCCAAATACTCTTAGCTTTACATATAATGATAATAAATATACTGCTGACTCACCTAAATATGCCAAAGCCATCTTTCTGAAATGTTTTGGAAATGCCCCTGAAGCTTAACTCTTTCATGAAAAGGTAATGCTCTGTTTTTCTCACTGGAGGTTGCCGCTAACCTCATAAGCTATTTCTGATGCCAAAATACCCCTTTTTTGTAGAATGTTGAAGATTTAAACATTTTAATTTATAAAAAAATGAACCGTATCTAACGCTCCCAGAAGTGCATGCCAGACAGGAAGTACTAGGAACATATTTGCTTGCTTTTGTTGTATGGTAGAATAGTTTTTATGATACAACTGCCTGCTTCTGTCCATATGTCTTCTTATGGACTGTAACTACTGTTTAAATGATCATTTGCATGATCCAAATGAAGAAACTTGATTTTCAAATGGCTACAGTGTGATCGCGGTCACTCTGGATTTAAGGATTGCAGCCTACACAGATGCAGACTTTGAACTGGTGATTTGGATTGAGCAAAGTGAGTTCCCTTTTAACATCTTTTAATAACTGGAAGGTATTTTGGTAGGGAACCCATGCCTTCTGCTAAGGAACTACAACTACAATCTGCTATTTAAACAAATGACTGTCAAGAGATATCTATAAGGACATTAGCACATAAATATGACAAGCCTAACTTCTGTTTGTATGTAGGTAGAACATTTTATGTTTTGTTGTTACTAAAACATAAGAAAAATACATAACTATTTAACATGCTGCACAAATCATACATAAGGAAGACTCTGTACCACTGCATGTAAAGACCTTTTTCTTAGTTTCTTAATGACCCGCTTTCATACATATAAATGTATTGCAGATGCTGCTTAAGTTTTTATTTTACCACAAAAGGTTCTAGTAATGTTGCTGTGGGACACATTGGTATCTAGGTAATTATTACTCAAGCAGGTTGCAGTTTTTTTGAGTTTTAGCCCTATGTGTGGTAGCACTAGCATTTAGCAGTATTGCAGCTTTTATGTTTAGATATAATCATATCTTATTTTCAAGGTAAGAGTTCACGGTCTGGCATACAGGCATGCATGCTTATATGCATGCATATTCATTTATATGGAAGCTTTTGGGTCTTATGCTTAAGCAAATGTTTTCTGTATTAAAACAAAGAGGATATTTAGCCTAATTGGATGCCTCTGTTTCCGTTAAAAGTTTGTTAGGCTAATTCTGAAGGGTTAAATAAGCATTATTTACACTATTTTTAGGCTAGGAAACTTTTAGATCAAGCTTGCTCAATGTATTGCTTATATCCTATATTCTAATACTGTAAATCATTTGTTATATTATATATTTGTTTCCACGTCTCTGACATAATTGTAAATATGCCTTTGGTTATAGTGTTTTTTTCTTTTTAGCAGTTGTTGTAGTGTCACTAACTGGAATATAGTTGAATTATCTGTACTCAGTGATTTAATGTGATGCTTGTTTTAGCACCATACCTATTTGAATTCTTTCTTATAGAAGAGGATAGCTATATTGGTAGAAGGGTAAGGATGATGACTCTAGGAATCGTAGTGTTATTGTATATATGTTTTAGATTGCTTAAAAGGTTTAAAATATTGGTGATTACTTTATTCTTAGGTTATACAATCCCTCAATATGATACTCATATCAATATTTTAGCTTCTGTAACTGTATTTCATCACATTCTTCCTTCTATTTGTGGTAAGTGGGTAGGCAAAGGGTTGTATTTGGAAGAGTGTTATAGGGCTACTGTACATATGCTACCTTATGTATTTTTATCTCCTGTTTTTATTTTTAATATGCTCTTTCCTTTCCTTTGGAACCTTGTAATCAGAAAATATCACATTTCCTTAACAAAAACAACTGCCCTATTAAGCTCTAGTTGGGAATGTGGATCATAGACTGCTGGAATGTGAGGGGGATTGCAGGATAATGATAAGAGAAATTTACTGATGCATCTAATTTTTAAATCTGAGGCACACATATGTTGTTTACAGGAGACACACATGCTGAGTGAGGACTGGAAGGGAATCTCAAATAAAAAATGGATTAAAGAAATAATTGCAGCTGGGGACAACTCAAAGTCAAAAGGGGTAGCTATTATTATTAAAAAAAATCACTTCAGACAACAATCCTTAACCAATTCCCGGATGAAAAAGGTAGATGGTGTGATTTTATAACTACTAATCCTATTAATAAGAAACAAACCCTTTTACTCAGTGTTTATAGTCCCTGTCAGAGGCAACAGGATTTTATCTCAGAAATCCATAACATCTTGCAAAACTTTCCTGACCATGAACTTATATTGGGGGTGACTGGAACTCGATCATTGATCCGGGCATTGATCGTAATTGTAACTCCTTATCCCAAAATTTGCAAGCGTCAACTGCCTTAGGTGAACTAATGACTAACTTATGCCTGACTGACCCTATCTCTTTTGGGGAAGGGCAGGAGAGGAAAGGTATTTACACTTACTTTTCTAAATGCCACAATACCTGGTCTAGGATAGATTTCTTCCTTATTTCGGAATTACTGGTGGAAGGAGATATTAAATATCAGGCGAAACTGAAACATTTCTCGGATCATTCTAAAATTACCTTAAAACTCCTTTCACCCAATAAGTTGGCTAACAGGGTTAAAAACTCTGACTGGACCTTGAATAACAATCTATTATATAATTCAGAGATTGTTCGGGAAGTGTCTAGCATTTTAACACAGCTAAACAGTAGCATGGAGCATATAGATATTCCTTATGACATTCAATGGGCAGCTTTTAAAACACAGATTAGGGGAATCCTTATTCAGAAAGCTTCCTATCTTAAAGTTGCACTAGAAAAAGAAAGAAGATTATTAGTGGACTTATTAGACCTAGAAAAGAAGTACCAAGATAAACCCGATCCTAATACTGAAAGCCTGATTAAAAATACTCAGAGACAATTATATGAACTGCATCAGCAAAATTACTCTATATATGAGTTCAAATATATAGCTAAATACTCAGAGTGGGTGCTATTACCTTCCAAAGCCTTAGCAAGTATTATTGCAAACAAGCAGGAAACAGGTAGAATTTCACTTCTTCACTATCAGGATAAGGTATTTAAAACAGATACCCAAATACTTGAGATACTTCACCTGATCTACTCTGAATTATATGGCATGAATGACCAATAACCCTCTGCTGATGACATAACAGAATTACTTGATAAAATAACATTCCCTAAATTAAGTAAACAGAATGTGGAATATCTAGATGCCCCCCTTGCTTTGCAAGAAGTGACTGATGCCATAGTTAGACTGAAGAAAGGGAAAGCACCTGACCTGGATGGATTCACCTTAGAATTCTATAAGACTTTTATAGTTTCCATGTCACCTATATTATTGAAAGTATACAATCACATCAAAACTTATGGTATATCTGATTATCATGTTTTGAACAAGGACATCCCACTAGTGCCAAGGGAGTCAAATCTAGATCTTGACACAACTGTCGCTGGACAGACTAACCACACAAACACCTCTAACTATAACACACTTGAGATTAGAAGTTCAACACAAACAACCAATGGAAACATTAGGTTTGTTTTCACTTTCAATATAAGAGCAAGAGAAGTGGTGGCTATATTGAAAAGAAATTGGCACTTGCTCACAACTGATAGAGACATCACCCGAAAGTTAGGACCATCACCGGTTGTCACTTACAGGCCTGGTAAAAATATAAAAAACATCATAGAAGGTCGACACAACAACACATGCAGAACAGCAGGTATGTTCCGTTGTGAGATGTGTAATTATTGTAAGTATATAGACATAGGTAGCAAGTTTGTTATCAGAGATAGAAATTATGTTTTGAGAAACAAATTCAATTGTAACTCTAAAGGTGTAGTCTACCTGGCTTTATGTCAACTATGCCCAGCCTTCTACGTCAGGAAAACTGACAGAAGGCTTTGTGACAGGATCTACGATCACACTTTTGCAATCAGTAGACACAAACAAGAGAATGCATTAGTAAAGTACTGTATGGAAAAACCCAACCACTCGTTTAAATTTAAAGTTATTGAGCAAATTCAAGATCAGGACAATTTAATCCATACTATGCTTAGAGGTGGCTCCAGTTCACTAAATTTAGAAAAGATAGAACTTTTATGGAAGTTACGTTTGGATGCATGTCGCCCACCAGGATTGAATGAAGTTTATTCGCTCGCCTGTATACTTAAACTTAAGAATTGGTTACGTTAGGTGTACAATTTTGCACTTAATGCACACAGTCCTCCAATGCGCATATTTTGCATTTGACCAACCAGAAGATAGGTGTCTATTACTTGTTGTGTTTTAGTACATTTTAAGGTAGTTTGTTTAGTATTTAATGACATTGTTTTAATAAGTGTCTAACCCTGTTCTGACAGGACAGGTTATTAAATACATACCGTACACACAGTTTAATACATTATTGTTGTTGTTTGGGGGGGTGCGATAGTGTTACACGTATGGGCACCCTTTTAATATTTAGACTTATTATACATCTGGGACATAACTGTAGCCCTGTTCAGTACTTCACATACAGGCACTGACAGCACATTCAGCATTAGCATTTGTATGTTTTTATATGTTAATGCTCTTTGATATAACATCCTGGTTTGTAGTAATACACATATACACTTCTCGCTTTTGAGAAGTAGAGTGTAAAATAACTAGAATGCAATGCATGAAACACATTGAACCACTGTGTTTAACTCAAATTACTTGTTATTAGGTTTTCTTGGTTTTTGCATATTGTCTTTCTCTTTAAAAGGTGAAAAACAAGTCAGCACTGCTCTGACTCTGAAAAAGTTAACTTCAAGTAACATCTGTCATGTGACTACTTGTGCTGCATTTAAATTTCCTTTGACTTACAGAGTGCATTTGTCTGAAGAAGTCTATTTATATTAACAGACGAAAAGCGCTTTACACTTGGATTTGTTGATTCTTGTTTTTTGGCTTATTTTGGACTTTTTTCCATCACAGCATTGGTTTTTAAAGGACATTGATTTTATTAAATACTTGTTTGTGGATGCTGGCATTTTTCTTGAGCCGTTTTTCTTGTTTTTCACATCAGTTTTTTGTTCTTGGTGGTTGACTTGATTATCATGTTAATAATTCCAAAAAATATTCATACCTAAAAACCCCTTAGATAGGTCTAATCCACATAATTATAGACCTATATCCCTATTAAATGTAGATATTAAAATTTTCTCTTCAATTTTAGCTGAAAGATTGAAAAAAAGCATGCCTCACATAATTTCCCCGGAACAAACAGGTTTCATGGTGAATAAACAAATGTGGGGCAATACCCTACACTAGATGCTATGGTACATCTTAACAGGAGGAACTATAGCCCTATATATGGGATAATATTTGATGCCTGTAAGAGTTTTGATAGGGTAAATTGGAAATTCTTATTTACAACCATGTCTCATTTCAATATCCCTAAAAGCTTTATCAAAACTATTGAAAACCTGTGCAGCAAAACTTATACTTATCTTTATATTAATAAGACCCTATCTAAACCCATCCAAATACGGAATGGAACGAGACAAGGATGCCCCCTGTCACCATATCTTGTTAACCTCTACCTTGAGCTCCTACTTCTCTCAATATCCCAAATCATATTTCACTCTATCCCTAAAACTTTAAATATTAAGACAAGCCTATCGGCTTACGCAGATGATCTAAACATCTATTTTGAATGCCCCATTTCAGACATTAGGAGATTAGCTGATACAATAGACTCCTTTTCTGGAGTTTCAAACTATCTAATAAGCCCAAAGAAATCAATGATTTTCCCCTTAAACCTGTCAGGTCACAAAGAATATTTGCTCGCAGAATCCCCTTTCAAAATTAGTTATTTCCTTAAATATCTGGGTATAAATTTTGACTATATTTCTCAGTCTATGTAACAGAATAACCTCTTGAAGGTCTGGATGTGTATTTTACAGGACTTGTATAGGTGGCAACAACTAAATTGATCCCCCCTGTCCAAAGCTGCAATTATACGGATGAATGTCCTACCTAAGTTACTTTATCAATTTAATATTTTAAATTTAACCATCTCAAATACTTTTTTTTCAAAGGACTAACAATGAGTTGGCTGTGTTCATATGGTTCCCTAAGGCAACTAGAATAAGTTATTAGAAATTAAGCCTTTCTAAACTAAAAGGTGGTCTAAGCTTGCCTGATTTTTGTCTTTATTACTTGATAATATGTGCAAGTAGGGTTATAAAAATCCCCACTTTCTCTCAGGTAGATAAAGTACGGTTCCCTCAATGAATCAAACTCTGGCATAGACACATGATTAGTATTAATATTAACCCTATAGCCTTGCCTTTCTTATCACTAAAAAGCCTGAATTATATTCCCATTCATATCACCATGAAGCAAAGGGTTAAAGACTTCCAGAATCTAATGAAGTTCATGAAGTTAGAGAATACTCTTCACTTATTACAACCAATACATATGAACCCTAATATTAGGTTAAATAAAATTATTAATTTACTTGAGTACCCCTTAACAAGAAATTGTACCATTTGGGATATATATATATATAGACACAAGGAGAAATCACTGAGTGAAGTTAAGGAAGAGCTAAAACTCGGTTAGAAGTTCATTATCATCCTTTGTTAAATTAGAGAACTGCTAACAGCAGTAGTGTCAGATGAACCAAATATATTGAAAATAACATCTCTGCTACTTTGAAATTCATAAAAAGGCTATCTAGAAGTAAAAGCATGATATCTAATACTTATAAACTATTGATGGCCTCCAAGCATCAGAATGCAATACTTTTTCCAACTACTGGAATTAGCAGGATAGTAATCTTAGTAAAGACCAAAAACTCAGAGCAATAAAATTAACTCTTAAGTTTTATCCTTTTAAAAAGTTGATTTACACATAACTAATGATAAATAATAATACTTATTTTACCCCATGCATCTTAAATTAATTTAATTCCAATACATCCCCACCGTGTCCTTGCTGCTCTTTTCCTCAAGTGGACTTGCTACACATTCTTTGGTCCTGTAGTCACACATATAAACTTTGGTGCTCCCTCAAAGTTAGACTAGAAAAAATGGGTTATCAAAAATCGAACCTTTCATGGGAACTAGCATTCTGCATGTCACTGATCTTAGGTTACCTAGATTTAAGCTTCCTGCACTCATCATTTTATGTTTATTGACCAAATTCTATATAACTATAAACTGGTTAGATCACACTAAACTTTCCTGGTGATGCCTTAAGAATTTAGCGATAAAGTACATATCTTCATAAAAAAATTTCATTAATAACCCAAATAAGTGATTATAGTACAAGGAACTATGGAAAATATTTGATGTCTTTCAGGGAGATTAGAAAGTGTATGATAGTATCAAAGATGCTTCAGTTTCTCAACCTGGCTAGTCTGATCTACCTCCTTGTATGTTTGTATCTTTATTACAGAATTACTTGGTCCCTTTCTATGGAAATCACAGTAGCACCTCCTATCTAACCTTTGGGTAATCCTTTCTTGTGTATATATGTTTGATAATCTTGTACATAGTTCTTCTTTTTGTTCCCCCCTCCCCCTTTTTCTGTTACAGCTTATGTTATATAAGAGGAACACAGTATAAATGTATATATTCATGACTTATCTGTTTCACTTTGTACTTAATTCTGTTTTATCTTGATTGCATTGTCATGTCGTATTCTTTCATTGTCCTTTTTTGTAAAATTCAATAAAAAGTTATTTGAAAAAAAAAGATGGTCATTGCTGGCAGGTTTGGTAAAGAAGAAAATAAGCAGGAACTTCACACAAGCTAACAAAGGAAAGGGAAGTAGTAATAACATCACAACTATGTGAAGAAACATGTGAGGGGAGTGGGGGTGGGGAAATATGTACATAGGCTAGGAATCAGGTAGAAATTGATGAGGTGTGGGCATGAGTGACAGAACATGAATGGATGTCAACAGGTGAAAAAGGAAAATATTAATATTGCTGTTGACTAGAAGCAAAATGTGCGATCAGTGGTTGGATGGCATATTGTATAAAATAACTGAGTTTTCTTACCTTTCTATAGGTGAGATCCCAGGGTAAAAGTATAAGAACACAGTCACATTAAGGATATACCTATGTGACATTGTGGGTCTATATGGATAATAAGAAGATGGAGGGGGAAATGACAGGTGATAAGGGATGAATCAGAGTAGTAGCTGGAGGGGGCTTAGGGGAGCAGAGCAAAGGAAAGAGAAGGATACATAACTAAGCAGCTTAAATAGTCTAGGCTACAGTTTACCCATTAATCTAGGTGACACTATCTAACTGGCATACATGGAATAAATGCATACATAAATGCATACATTCCTGATTCAAAGACAGTATTTTTCAAGGGAAATAAGCTAGGGTGGATTTTTAGAGTACATTACAGATAGAGAGAAAGTGAGAGATAGCATGGAAAGAGGCAGAAAAGTAAGCAAAAAAAAAAAAAACTTACAGCTTCTCCTGCTTATTAATACATTTATTTATGATATTCATTAAGGAAATTACAGTTAGTTTCTGCTTTACATATAGTATTTAATTAGTACGAGCAGTATCTTTTAGAAGTAAACATTTATTATGCATTGTGTGTGCAAAGTATACTCATAAATTAAGGAAAAATAAAATGGCTGTAGCGAGGTTCATAGTAATGTAACGTACTATAGCAAGCTTGTAGTCCATGGAGGACCCTTTTAAACCTCACAAAGCAACTAATAACAATACTGCTAAGAATAACAACTACTAACAGCAGTGCTGTTATTGCGCAAACCCTGACTTTAACAACACTTAGAACGGTGTTTAACAATTGTTAAGCACCCCTTATTCCTTGCTGAGGTTATGTCTGCACTAAAAGCAGACAGCTCTGATCAGAAAACAGCAGCAGCATGACATGAAATGGCTTTGTTTCATCTTCTGTTTCTGCCTGTACTTTGGTTACAACTGCTTCCCTTACACAAGGAATACATAAGACCAGTCCCCACTGCTTTACCAGCTTTCAAATCTGACACAACGCTTTGTGCGTGGGTGTTTTTTTATCTTATTTTTTTACTTGCTAGTTATACATGGAGAAGATAAATCTCCAGACACTACAAAGAATTATGACTGGAACTACAGCCATAGATACATATTATGTCCTCTCATATGGATGCAGAGATTCTCCTCTTTTGTTTTGCTCTTAGTGGGAATTCCTTGGCATCCAGGTCTCGAACACATAATAAACTTGTTACATTCAGTGACTCAATCATAATCCTGTGCTAAAGGGAGGTCCTTATTTAACAGCCTTGCTAGTATAACTAAGTGAAACTCATGCTGTTCTACACACTCTGCCTGTGGCTGCAGTAACCATGAAAATGCAAAGGATAGCATCTCACAACATGCAACACTCTAATTCAGTTCACACCATCAAGCAGCACCTACTTACCTTGCCATTGTCCCTGATATTCACAGATATCGCCTTTATGTCTATTACACCAAAATTAAGACTGCCATTATAGTCACAGGCAAGTCCTTTACATGTGAACTATCATTTTCTGTTTGGGGATCCAGTGTTATTAAATGTCTAATCATTTCAGTAACCAGGTGGGGCAGCAAAATGCCCTCATTAAACATTTTTAAGAAAGGGGTTCGCCAAGAATATCATTTGAGGCTTTATATTCAGTAGTGTTCAGTCAACAGCCTCTTGCACAAAAGTGATGCAATGGAAACTGCCTGTTTTCAATTATTTGCAGTACAATTGTTTGCAATGGTTAACTCTACTACATTGAGAAGTAACAGACAATGAAAGAACTACTTCTGTTACATGATTTTAATTATCAGAATGCCAAGCTTGGCAAATGTTATACTACAGACTGTTTCTCTTTTATAAAACCCCAATGCTTAGAAAAATTCTGATTAGCAAACTCAGTACAGCACGGTACCCAGCCACTTTCTAAATATGCCTTCCTAACCCTCTGTAAACAGGGATAAAACATTTTTAAATGCCTAAAGCATTATTTTTTTTTACAGAAACAAGAGATTTCTTAGGACAACCCATACCCTCGAGAGGTAGAAAGGACTGGACATCAGTTTTTTTCTAAAAAAGTGCTTGGTGTTATAGAATTTGAACTATTTACACTATTTTGTATCATATTAAGATGTGTAAGACCTGAAGTATCTGCTTTATACAATAATTATAGGAAAGTGAGAAAAGTATTTTGTGTCCTTAAATTTCAAGACATTAGCCATTTTTCATGATTTTACACAGGACACAACTACCGAGACCAGAACTGCCTTACATAAATAGGAATGAGTTAACCTTATCTGCAAATATTTGAACTCTTGCATTCAGACACATCTTTGAATCTTCAGACTCAGAAGCTGGCACAATGAACTATTGTGAAAAATCAAGTTCTCTTTTATTGCTTTGTAAAGGTTCATCAATGCAGACCAGTTTTTCTGCACTGGGATCCATAACTTCAGGATGATTAATGCTCTAAGTCACTCTACCGCTCAGTTGGACTCTTTTGCCTTCTGTAATTGAAACCTGTGCCCATTCTTTCAGCATGAGATGAGAGTGGATCTGTCTTTTCAGTAATCATATATGGAACCCTCTGGAGTCTTCTGTGCCTCTTTGTCCATATTTCAAAGATGCACTCAATCCATTTCTTGCTTCAAACATATATCTGTATGTAGATGGATAGATATAAATATAGATATAGACAGATATCTCTGTATGCATATCAAGTGGAAATTTCAGCAAGGCAAATACTAGGCTATTAGTCTGCCGACTATTGCAAGTCCAGCCAGTAACCAGAGGCCAGAATCAAATCTTGTACCACCTATAGGGTAAACATATTAACCATATTGTTAACCCCTCCCCTAGTACAATCCGAAGATTTGACCACATACCAGCACAGGGCAACAGGCACTGCCTCCCATCTCTATAACACCAGGTGTATTTTTATACTGCAGTATAACAACCCCCGCAGCTACAGCAAGTGCACAGGCCAAAATACTCAATGGTAATCAGACAAAAGGCCAGCTCTCAAAAACCCCATGTTACAACAGCATAAATACCTTACATCCCTTGATTTGTGAAACTGACATTTCCTGTAGAAAAAAATCTAATTTCTTGTTCTCTTACTTCCGTCACACAGCAAGACCTAATTTGTCTGAATAAATTAAGTCTTGTACTGATATAGGTGTTTCAGAATAATTCTTTAGCTGACTAATAACATAGTTAGGAGTGGTCTTTTTCTACTGGAAATAATATATCTTTATCTTCTAGATGCAGCACTGTATTTGTTCATTTCTTCATGCAAGATTCTAATGTCTGAACATATCTTTCTGTTAAACCATTAGTCGCAAGGCATCATACTGTGATAGTGGAATGGATTGTTTCATTTTGAGTTACAAGTGATAAAATTCTTGTAGTGTTGTCCAAGGTTTAAGTTTTCTTTTATTCATAGGCATTAAAAAGACTTCTCAGTCTACTTAAAGTGTCTTGTAAAATAATTTCATTGATATGGCACATGTCTAACCATTTCAGAAATATACATCCACCACAATCATGAATACAATGCTCATGAGCAGACCAGTGAAATTAATATGCAGTCTATTCCATAATCATCTTGGAAATACCTGTGACTGTAAAAGTGCTTACCTATGCATTTTATGCTAAATGTGGCATGGCATAGATTGTTTACACATTTATATATTCCAGACCTCTGCAACACAAGTTGTCCTTCCTTTGTCTGTCTATCTGTCTCTCTCTATTACTACCCACTATGTGGTGTATTCAGAAGGATCCAGAATGTGACTGCTCTCTGCTATGCACTGCAGAACAGTTAGAAAAATGTGGCCTGATGTTGCCTTGATATGTATTAGGATCAGCATAATGAATTACGCAGTGGTCAGGGCTGCATACAAAATGATAGTTAAGACACTAATAGGAGTCAGCATGCTTCTACAGTGGCCATGCTATAATAAGTAATCATGTGATCAAGATGAGACATGCAATGAAGTTGAATGTCACACACTACATGTGGTCACATGTTCAACAAAGAACCTCATGGCTGCAACATGAACACTAAGAACAAGCCACATTGGACCAGTGCAGCAAAATGCCAACTCATTTCATAATTGGAATGGGGAGAAAATGGTGAGATAGGACAGAGAAACGAGGAGTGTGACCAACTAGAGGAGCATCCATAAAGGTAAGTCAATTGGAAGATGGAAAAAGAAAAAAACAAGCAGCTTTTGTCCTTTCCTTTTTCTGTTTTGAGAACGAGGTCCACACCTTCCATTTTTTTCAAGAAAATTGCGGGGGAGGGTAGCAATCTATCTGTATGAGAAGGACGTAAAGAACAGTAAAGCTAACAATGGCAGATAAAGCAACATAAAATGAAGGCAGATACAGATGGGGGGCTGTGGACAAAAAAGGGGGCAGTAATAGAGAGAGAGAGAGAGAGACAGACAGACAAAGAAAGGAAGACTTGTGTTGTAGAGGTTTGGAATACAAACAGAGTATGGAGAGTGAAGCATAAAGGAAGAGAATGCTATAATGGGGGATAGGCATGGGTAAGGTCAGCCTGATGGACTGGTCTAGAGGAGAACCCACCTAAAAGTCAGTCACCACTATGGCTGACTCCTTGGAGAGTCCCTCACTTTGGTGTCCTGATGGATGGGGCCAGATGACCTTACAACTCCATTAGTTGGACAAGGAGACCTTACAGTGTGCCAGTTTGTGTGTTTATCTGCCAGCTCACCACTGTCATCAACAGCCACTGCAGTTGCTGCTGCTAGGTTACATTTGGGACTCCTCTGTGACACTACCCGGTCCCTGCTAAAAGTGATCCCATTGAGGGCAACAGTGAGCCATTTATGTTACCTTCTACAGTAGGTCCTTCACCACCCCCTGAAGGGAGGCTGGCATAATGACTGCTGGTGAGATGGTGACAGACACAATGGCCAGTGCTGGACCAGGTGACTGCTGCCTCACTTCATTCTGCACTGCAACTGACCCCACAGACAGAGAAAACAAAGAATGAGAAAAAAGACAACACATTAATATTTATTTATACAACACATCTGTTAATCATTGAAATGATATATGATCACCTATTACTCTTATTCTACCACTTTAAGATGCTGTCCTACTTCCTCAGGCAAGTCTTGACTCAACGTTACCTCTTCCTGTGCCGTAAGACAGAAAAAAAGACAGTACTCATTACAAAAGATCCCTGTTAACAACAAGCAAGAACAGGGACCTCAAGTCAGAGCAAACAATTACAAACTGTTTATAACAGACTGCTGCCGCTTTTTCCTCATCTCTGCCTCTTTCTGGTGGAAGAGGAGAAGTGGCCCATCTGCAAGTCACTATGTTTGTGCCTACACTGCTCACCACTTTGCCAAGCTGCTGGCAGGAATTGATCTCATACTTGTAGCAAACATAGATCCCAGCATTTGTTCTTTATAGTTCCTGTACAACAGAAACGTTTTTATTTTATTTTCCTGCTCCACTAGGCAGAATCCCTGATAAAATCAGCACCTGAAGATGCCATGCCCACTCCACAGATGAGAACAAGGTAGAAAATGGTTACTCAAAATGCACATTTCTACTTTAGGTCACTGCGTAATGCTCAACATTCTGGCAGCAAAACCATGTGATGCAATGAATCATTTGGCCTGATAGGTGGTGCTATGGATCAGAAAGTATCCATGCAGGAGCGTGCTAGATACTTGGCCTCCTAGACTGGGAATCAGCTTGAATGAGCATAGTAACATTAACTGTTGCTGATAACACACTGTATTTTCCCAGCAGTTCAGAGACAATAACGATAAATCACCTCATTACCTCAGCTATTGTGCTGCAAGACTCATTATAGTAATATAAAAACATCAGCTGCCATACTGCTGGAGACTTAATTATAATGGGTTATGTAGGAATTGGAATACATAACTGTATAACAGTTTACATTGCAAGATAGAAATACTGCCAGTGGTGAAGACAACTGATAATGGATTGTGGGACTGCTGGTGCACACAAACCATGTGGAAGCAATAAGGACCTGCTATTAGTAGTGGTGTATTCGGCTAACAGAGCGTACTTATGGATTTGGTTACTGTCCTGATGTCTGGGGGATTCACTCTTTCAGGACGCAGAGCACAAGACCTAATAAGGTAATTGTCATATCTTTAGAGTGTATCAGGCAAGTATTGAATCATATGCATACAGACTATGGCACCTACCCCGAGAGATATTTGGCCCCTTACACAGTTATTGCCCTACACATTGTTAGCACTGTGCTACAAGATGGCAGACAATAGTATCATGCCTGGTGATGTCTGCAATACTGGACAAATTGCGAATGTTAATAAAAGAAAAAAAGCTTGGAGAAGGTAACCAGCAGCCAAAAGACCGAGTTTAAATATTTATTAACAGAGAAAGATGTGAAGCTTTTTGACAACTTAAACTGAATTCCCACATGCCACCAGGTTTTATTGATCACATTTCTATAGTTCCTGTATTAAAAACTAGAGCACAAGTATTATAACCTAGATTAGTTTTATATGTACTTCATTTTATATGAACATTTATTAGCAGGTCTATTTTTACTGCTATTTTTACTATTTTATTGCATTTTTCCATAGTATTTTTAAAGCTGTTTTTTTGGTGTCACATGATTGAAGAAGTGTGTTTAAACAAGGTGTTAATTGTTGCAAATTGTTCTGAAGAAGTCCCATTGTTTCAGGGATGAAAGCGCTTAACATTGTGGACTTTGTTAATAAATATTTAAACATGGTCTTTTGGCTGCTGGTTACCTTTTCCAAGCTTTTTTTTCTTTTATTTGGTCTTCGGCGAGGTTGGTTGCACCGTTTTATTATTATTAAATTGTGAATGCTCACACAGGTTTGTGGCCAACAAACAGATGCTTGCTGACAGTATTGAGACCACTGTTGTGTGCCAAGGCAGACACACACATACATGTAATGAGCTACTTGCATTATCCTTAGATGTAAACTTTTTGGCACTGGACTGAAGAAACAATGCTGTCTTAAAAAATTCACTGCAGTGGAGACTAGGAAACTAACACATGCCCTTTGCACACAAGGCATGCATATCCTTGATAAGGGAAAAGTAGCAAGACAGATTGGCACCAAGTCTGGCAGGGAGTGAAGTAGGAGACCCGTGCTAAGGGAGGATATGATAAAACCACAGTACATGTCTATCATTGACTCACCAATATGATACTGCATGAAAAGATCACATCACAGACTAGAGCCAGGGATAGGTCCACACAGGTTATGGAACATCAAAAAAGTATCATCTCAAAGACAGAGGAATTCCTGGTGTCATTGTCGAGGTCAATAGAGTAACCAGACATAATGGTCAGAGGCTTAAAAGTGAAACTGGGGCTTAGAAGGACTGTACAAGTTTCCATGAAGGATGTGCCAGTTTAATATTGCTTTATTGCAGTTCCCTTGTATAGAGTCTTACTGGCATGTATGCTATATTTGAGAGAGCACCTATGCACATCTAAATGCCTTGTTCATAAGGGTTGCAATCACAGCAGCCTACACTACAAAGTATTTATGTGTCTTTTAGCTAACTAATATTAAAACAATGAAGCTATATATATATATATATATATATATATATATATATATATATATATATATATGTATATCTATACACCATATGTTAGTGGGATTATCATATAAGTTCCAGCATAACCACATCTATGTTCTCTTGATGTGTTCACATTTTCCTTTGGTGAAGTATAATACATACACTCACCTAATGTCAGCAGTCACCTGTGGCTGATAATGATATTTCTCTGCAATTTACATAATCTGATGACACACAGCCATCATCAATGATATTAATACTGAGGGGCATGCTCACAACCCTTTTAGAAGACATGTTGGAGGAGGGGTGGGATAATTCTGTGATATCCCCTGTGTTTAGAGTTGGATAAGCAGACAGACCCATGCAGGCTACACAGGCAGCACTGCAACAGATGGCAGTCATACTGCCTCTGAGGAGCATATATCCACCACAGGAGAAGAGGTATATAGGTGTCCCTCATTAATATGATTTCAGATATACTCTAACCTGGATCTGGGCATCACCATTGGAAACATTCAGCAGATGAGTAGGTCAATGATTCAGGCCCAGATGGCCACTACTCACACTATTTCAGAGATGCATAGCATGCAGTGTGGCCTGCATGAGGAACTGCAACTGCTGCAGGAACTGTTTGGCATCTCGTGGTAAATGCAGGAAGGCCATAGCATATAGCTGGGATTGTTCACATTCACCACTACCTCCAAGATGATACTGGCAACATCCCATTGTGGCCATGCAAGGAGCCACATGCATCATATGCAATGACAACTGGACATGAACAGATGGCACACAGAGTGAAAGGCACTGCATCACTGTTATCGCTGTCTGTGGCTGCCTCCATCCCAGCCAGAGCCTCTATTATAGTTATGGCCAGTGGTCATCTGACTTCACCCCACAAGATGAGTTGGTCTGGGACTCAAAGTTCCAAGCTATTACCATATCCTGTTGGTCTACTTAGTACTACACCTCAGTGACATGGATAATGACCCTCTACTACCTCCCCGCTTCCAAGGCTATGGATCTGAGTTCACTTACATGTTCAGTAGTGTCAAACCATCCTACTGACAGGATGCTTCCAAAACTGATACTGCAGGATAGGAGAGGACACCCATTCTTGAAAATGTGATTTTTGATTCCTCCAACAATGCAGCCATATGTGATGTTTACATGTAAAACTCCCCAATCTTCTACACTAACTAAGCATTTTCTTTTGTTATCATGCCACACCCACCTGTGCGGCCACTGCTAATGATGATGATGAGGATGACAGTTCCCAACTCATCTCCCATGGCCAGTGTGGCTATAGTAATGTCTGATGCACAGCATGGCCAGTTAATGCATTCTGCCACATAACCTGGCTGTCTGAATGCATGCATCAGTTTTATTCTCTGTTCTACATATCATGGCCAATAGCTGTTCAATGGATATTGCCTCTTTGCCTGTGCAATATGTAATGTACCTGCCTCTCCCTTGCATGAGGCACCTCTATAACCACTTCTTCCAACAACTCCTCACCTGACTCCTTCTGTGCCACTGCCTCAGGTAAGTCCATTAGTATTATGATGTTTCCGCTCTGTAAATATATTTAAAGCAACATGTTTTGTAAAATGGCACAGAGCAACAACATCTTTCTGTAGGGCTCTGGTGACTACTGCAATATGTCACCATGTGTGTTCAAATAGAAGACCTTCACAAGTTTGAAAACATTTTCAACAATGGTCAGTGTCGGTGACACTGCCATGTTATACACTATGTCTGCCATGGTCTTGGGGGGGCAATAGATAGGGATCATCAGCCATGATGCCAAGGCATATCTGACATTAACTGCAGCACACAATGCTGTACACCATTAATACTGGCCTGCTACCAATTACCATGGGAATGGCATATCCAAGTCTCTGTCATCAGCATGTCTTTAACTACCAATTAGATGACCATGTGAAACAACAACCCACACAGACTACTGGTAAAGGTCATACATGTGCCAGATGTGGAAATCATTGCATATAATAGCATGTGCACTGCACACCACCACACCCTGATGGAGTGCAAGCCATTTTAGTTGATATATCAGATGCCGTGTGGGATAGGTTGGGGCTGGAAGGAAATAGAGATGCAGACAATGACTCTCAAGAATGCAGGAAATAGGCTATGTTGTCGAAATCATGCATAGTGATGGCTCCTGTGCTGTACATGGAAATGCAATATGCTCCCCCACATGTAACATCACATTATGGATCTTGTATAAGATTTATGAGGCCAGTGCCTGTGAAACTTCTGCCATGTCACCTGTTGGATACTGAAAGAACCCTGTAAAAAGCATGGTACAAAAATGTTTCTGCTCACTGAGACAGGCCTTCCATGCATCTCCCTTGACTCTGTGTGACAACAGCACATTTCTGTTGCACCCTGTATAATGCCTCTGACCACATGGTAGTGGCTATCAATGCCATGGTTGAGGAGGTCATGGTACAGTAGCTGTTGTTGAGCCTTCTACAAAGTGAAAGGAGATGGTATGCAACTCTGTAAACAATGACTTCAGTTTCGGTCACTAGCACATTCTGTCCAGCTAATATTGACAGCACTCTTAGCATCATAATGCAAGTGATAATCCTGAACACCAACAAATCCTGGTGATTAGAACAGCTGATCACCATGATTCCCCATGCTAAATGTATATGTTTCTGAATTTGCTCTAACATGTTTAGTTTAGCATTTGTATAGACAACATATCTTATTAACATATTACTTCTCATTCGCATACCATTATACAGTTATTGAAATACAATGCGTATGTTACTGTTTCTGTGGTAGCACCATTGTGCTAGCTGGGTCTCTGAATTGCTCCCTTCTTAGACATCTCTGCTCACTGTGTTATTTCATGTAACACTGTCAGATAACTGCTTCTAAATCATCTCACGTGATCTTTTCTGTCATAGTTTTTTGAAATATCAAGCTATCCACTATGTAATTCTTGTAGTATTATTTTTATCATTTTCCAAAGTATAATCATCCTTGTTCCCAAAAACTCACAATCTTTTTCATTGGATTGTTCAATTCATCCTTAATAATATACTTTTATAAGCTCCCATCCTCTTGTTCATGTTAACTTTCCCTAAAGAGACTAATACTCAGGACAGCAGTTCCTCATCATTTTGTATCATTCTAGTTAGCATTGCAACTCTTACATGCATTTATTAAAAATCATTTTCTTTAAAAGCATTTATTTGTCATATGGTTCCTTAATTAATATGACATTTCTCATAATACAATCTTTGTGAAACTATTTGTATTGTGAATGTGTCAGCGTCTATAGGTTTCAGATCCTACACCAGTCATAAACAAGAAAAAAATACTTAAAAAAATTGCAACACAGAACTAGCCATTCTGAGTGTTTGACTCAAATGACTACTACCTGTTAATATACAAGGCATATTTGACTTTAAGTGTATACAGTAAATGTGCACTGCTGCTTTGGATAATAGCCAAGTCCTGTCATACCCAAATGAGATTTGCACATTTCATTTTAAACTTAACAAATGTAACTAAATCTTGGCCGATATAATTTTGCTCCCAAACTCATACTATATTTTCCATAAAGAAGAATAGAAACTCTTTAGAACCAGTACTGTATTCCAGAGATGACAGTATCACTGACAGCAGTTAGCCAAAGTTAAAAAAACAAGAACACACCTTACTTTTTGCTTATAAAACAAGTCAACCTTTAAACATGAAAATGACAGCATTTAAATATGAAAATGTGGAAAAATTAGCTGTCAGCAGCCACTTTTAAAAGGTTGAAGGCCACAGAGTGGAATGCACAATAGTAAAATGCCTAATGCCATGATGTTCACTTTATTTCAGAAATATTAGAAAATGATTTCTTTTTTTACCCAATTACACATCCAAGAGGGAAGGACACCATTAGAAAGTCAGATTTCAATAAGGAAATACCCTCTGACATAACTGAACAACTCAAAGAAGTTTAACCTTGCAATATTGCACACTTTTCTGAAACAATGATATTTAATTTTTATATTATGCATTTCACTGTAGCAAGTGCAGTAAGCCGCAGTGGTGTAGCGTTAGCATTGTCACCTCACAGCAAGAGGTTCTCCCGTTCAATTCTAGGCTGGAGCACCTTCTGTGTGGACTCTGTATGTCCTCCCCGCAGTCGAGTGGCGTTCGAAAAACATGCATGAATGGGCTGGGTGCCGGGCTGGCACCTCGGCACGGTAAAAATCAACTGCCAATCATTAGCGGACCGGAGTTCCACTGTGGCGACCCCTAACGAGGAAAATATGAAAAAAACAACAACTGTAGCAAGTGCAGTCACATGAAATTTTTTCTTCTGCTATGAAATGCTTACTTCCTAAAAGGTAATGCTTCAACAGAACAAAAAAAAAAAGAAAAAGAAAAAAAACAAAGCCCAAAAACCAAGTGGGTGAAGAACTACTTTTTCTTGTTTGTTTTGCAAGACCTTCACAGTTCCAGAAATTGTGTATCATCTTCATGGTTCTACCAGCTTGAAGAAGGGAGAAATCTCTCTAAAACATGAATCATTGCTAGTGCACAACTTGAAAACACTCTGACAATGATTCCCTATTTTTTTATGCAGGCTACTGATGCTTGCAGAATTTCTTAAGACTGTATAGGGAAGCTGCAATTTTACATGTTATTTATTACAATTTACTGAAAAGACAAGCATAACACAACAGATGTTGGGAGATGTTAAAGCAAATATAGTAAAAAAAATAATAATAATATGAATAATAACAACAATAAAATACTAATATTAATAAAGTAATGGGGAATTTGTTGCATTTGTCAAGGGTAACTTTTGATGATCAAGCTTACCCTATGGAATTGGTTAAGTTATATGATGTTTGTAGAGAGGAATTACCATTGTCACTTTATCAGCACAGTTAAGTACAAAATTTTATCTACCAAAGTTATGAAATTAATTCCTAACTTATCAGCATCTCTCCAAACTGTTATACATGTAATTCTGGTACATGTATTTTCTTTCCTTTATTATTGCTTTTTTCCTTTAGAGTCTAATATAATTAAAGAAATGAGATTTAAAAATCGGTGACATTGCTGATGTGCTAAGAAGCAGCTTTGACTTTGTCTCTCTTTGTTTAGAAGTGGATTGTCAGTGTTAAAGAAGTACTTGTAATCAGTGCAGCTATAAATGTCAAGGGAAGAAAATCTGCATGGGATTTGACTGTACCTTATTTATTAGCAAAGGACATTTTAATTGTAGGTCAGTTGATGTTTATACTGTATTGTGTGTTTCCTGTACTTTTTTTGACATTGGCAAAACTGAAAGAAAGCTACAGTGAAAATCTATGAATATCAAAACAGTATTAAGAATATGAAAAAAAACTAAATGAAAACTCCAGCCAAGCTAGAATTTTCAAAGAGTGACCTCCTGTAACAGTGACCCATGGGATATATGCAAATGACCCTTATGAACATCAGGTGTTTCAGCTATATGGCAATTCTGAATGCCCATGACTTTTAAGTTTGAAGTCCTTTTAATGGACAATTTCTGGCCAATAAAGCCAAACCCCACTAGCTATGGATATGCATATTTCGGCCTTATTATGATCTCTTCAGTATAGTATAAGCAGAGTGTTTGACTAAGCTTAAGAAACATGAGGTTGTTATACCCGGCTGATGTCCATTTTCATTAGGGTGATTGCAAAATATCCCAAATAACAAATTAAAACAAATAAAAACAAAGAGTTAGAAGGTCACACTGAAAAACCAATGAGAAAAAAAACTAAATGAAAACTCCAGCCAAGCTAGAACTTTCAAAGAGTGACCTCCTAAACCTCCTGTAACAGAGGCCCATGGGATATATGCAAATGACCCTTATGAACATCAGGTGTTTCAGCTATATGGCAATTCTGAATGCCCATGACTTTTATGTTTGAAGTCATTTTAATGGACAATTTCAGGCCAATAAAGCCAAACCCCACTAGCTATGGATATGCATATTTCGGCCTTGTTATGACCTCTTCAGCATAGCATAAGCAGAGTGTTTGACTAAGCTTATGCATATCCATAGCTAGTGAGGTTTGGCTTTCACTATCAGGATTAATATGCATTTGTAAGAAATAAAATGACTATTTAACCAGACACTAGAAATGCAGAAACAGATTAAGTATAATTGCTGTCGCTATTTTCTGTGGAGAAAAATGACTAGCTGTCTGCTTATTATTTTAGTTTTGCAGGACTAATGTGATTATGGGAAATAATGTGCAATATTTTGACGTGTGTCAGCTGTTTGTTTGGAACAAAGGTGAAATACATTATATGGTTATCCTCATTTATCACAATTAGACATCTGAATTGTACACAGAAGTGGTTATAACTGCTTGGTGGGATTGTCTGAATGAAAGTAATGGACTCTGTTGTCACTTGCTCACTTTAACAATCATCTCTCAAAAAATATACAATAAATGCATTACAGAATGCCCAGACATTTAGAACTTCTGGGGGCTGGGGGCCTTCACACGCCAAAGGCTGTATAAGTGAATTTTGATATGGGCTTATTAATCACATCTTCTATGAACCCCTCCTAGTCTAACATCAGCTCTGCTCATATATGTACAAAGAATGTCTCTGTACTTGTTTTTTTTTTTTTTGGGGGGGGGGGGTTGGGGCCAATGCCATTATTTCTTTACTATTTCTCCCAGTCCTCAGAGGTCACTATATCTTGAGTTGGGCTAGAATCAGTGTAGTCATTATTTCTTTAACTTTCCACACAAACTTCAGAGGGTTGCACAGAGGATCATTATAGCTTATATAGGAACACTATATTGTTTCTAGAAATAACAGGTTGAAATATTATTGTAATATTTTTTTCACATTTTTCTCACAATCAAGCATCTGTTGCATATACAGGTGTCTATCTTTTGGGGTAGAGTAAATAAGCATGACGTTTATATATGTCTGACAACTAGTATGTCATATTCTACTTTTTCCTAGTCTGCCATCAAAAGGGTACAAAGAAGATGTTAGTTTTTAGGGTTAGGGGATGATGAGGCACAAGTATGTCAGCATCAACTTGAATTATGACCGCTTGCATTCATGCCTTAATTTTCCCCAACTTAACACCCTGGGGGATGCACAGAAAGGTACTACCTACTTTGTGATGGGTGACAGTGGTGGTGGGCGACAGGTATTATTCCCATATATAATGCATGTATTCTCAAAGCATTTGATTTCAGTTTATTATAAAGTGGTGGTTGGTCAGCTTTAAATATTACAACATGGATATAACTTATTTATTCCTTGAAATAAAAAAGAGTGTATTGTATGCATGATTTTTGTTCAGATCGTCATTGTATCTGAAGGTTGGAAATAAAGCTCTAAAATATACCTCAGAGCATTTATAACCCCGTGGTTTCTGGGTGCTTAGCAGCCCCCAGCTTAAGTTATTACTGGGTAGTCTTGGTCAGTTAGGATGTGTTGAAAAGATGTAGGAAAAACAAATTTGAAAAGTAAGACTGCTTGTTTTCCATAATTGTAAATTTTGTTCAGGGAATCACTGGATAAAAAGGTTTGGTAAAATGTATCCTAGAGCATCTAGAGACATCATGGCTTCTGAGAGCCTGTGAATCTTAGACCTCATGAACCTTAGACCTCCATCTTATTACAGTTATTTCCACTGGAGTTAGACACTATAGTCTTGGTTAGTTAGGATGCGCTGAAAAGAATGCAGGAAAAAAAAAGTTGAAGAATAAAGATTAAATTTCTTTCTTTGATCAAGACTTTTATTCAGGCAATCACTGGATAAAAAAGGTTATTTAAAAACCTCTAAGATGCATCTCAAAGCATCTAAAACCACTTGGCTTATGATGGCCTTGCAGCATTCAACTTCCTAGCTTGCTGCAGGTTTTTTCTCCTCAGTTATCAGAATGCAGGATTACACAGGTCATATTGAATGAGTGAATAATTGCAAGAAAAAAATGAGCAAGAGAAACTGTGAGATAAAAGTAGAGAATCAAGTAATCTAGGTAGTGTGAGTAAGTCAGGATAGGTTTGGGCGACATGGAGCCTTTTCTCCTAAGGTGCCAGTTTACATAAGGCAGGCCCTGGCTGTGTCCTCCATAATAAGTCAAGTAACAGTGAACACCCTTTGGAAAAGTTCGCATCAAGGAAATGAGATCTGGATGATGACAATAATTGAGTTAGATGATGACCACTCACAGGATAATTCTGGTCGAATTTAATTTCTGTACCAGAATGTTGGGAAAGACGTTTTAATGGTGGGCACATAGAGATCATTTTTAATTTGGAAAACAACTTTCTTATGCACAAAATATTAAATGAAAAATATAGAAAAATCACACTAATATATCTCAATTCACAGTGGGCTGACATCTGCTGACATCATGAATTACTATGCACAGAAGTAAAAAATGTATATAGCATTGATAAACAGAATGAACAATTAGATGCATAATTTATATTACAGAGTCTAGAAAAGTGCAAAATAATGTAGGGAAATAAATTCCATGCATTTGCAAACAAACACAATGATTTTACACACACACACACACACACACACACACACACACACACACACACACACACACACACATATATATATATATATATATATATATATATGTGTGTATATATACATACACAAATACACACACATGCACACAAACACACACACATACACACACACACACACACACACACACACACACACACACACATACACACACACATACATATATATTTCCTCAAACAACGTTTGTTGATGCAAAACCGGTTGTTCTATGAAGTTCAGTAACAAAAAATGGTGGTCTGTCTCTGTGGCAATATGACTAAGGGCTGTTTTTTTCTCATTATTCTGACTTTGGAGGTTTGTGTGAAGGAACTTGAAATACTTTAATGTGTGACTGTGACTACTGTTTTCATGAAGCAAATGCAGAACTCATTTGCAGGATTACTGTTATTAATACGAAGCAATCTAGAATACTTTAGTCTCTGGCTACTGTTTTCATGGAACAAAGATGAAATGCAATAGAAAGCTTGCTTTCACATGTATCTGCAACTTCTAGGTGGGGGGCTGAATGATGTCTGTTGATAAAAATTGACCTTCTTGCTGCTTTTGCTCAGTTTATGCAATCACTATCTGGCTTTGCATGAATATGGTGCATTTGCAGAATTAATGTGATTTGAGTGAAACATCTTGGAATGCTTTAACGTGGTTGTTATTTTTCACCGCAAACATCTGTAATACAGACTGAAATAGATGCAATTGCTATGTGAGGAAGGTAGCTGTCAGTGCAACTTAATTTAAAGACCCCACATTGCTTTTGTCAAACTTGGTCATGGCTGTGAATGACTGACAGAAAGAGAGGAATACATATATGTAGCAATGTGGCTGCCGCTCCCTGGATGCCTCTGCAGTATAAAATAAAATCAACTGTTATTAACATACTTTTAAAAACCTTGCAGTTCTGTAGTAGGGAGTGGGTACAGGGGAGCAGCAGATTTCCAATGGACTTTATAATGCTTATCTGTTAAAGGTGTGAGGAGAATGGCTGATTTGAGGGTGGGGAGTGGAATCTGCTACAGCTCACCCTGTGGGGTGCCAAAATAAGTTTTATCAAGCTGTCTGTATAAAATAATTGGCTCTCCATTTGTGGCTCTCTTGTTGTTTACTTATTCTGGGCAGTCACTATCTGGGTTTGCAGGGCTAGTGTGCATTTGGATCTGCCTGTAGAAAGTAACTGGCACTGTTGTTGTTTCCTCAAATTAAACAGTTTATATTTGGCTTTGCAGGACTATTGTGCATTTGCAGAAATAATGTGATTCGTGCAAAGGAACTTGAAATACTTTAATGTGCAGCTACTGTTTGCATAGAACAGAACTAATATACTATTGATGGCCATCATTTTTTTCACCATTATCTGAAGTGCACATAGAAGTAGCTCTAACTGCTGGGATGACCGTTTGTTGAAAGCAACTGACCTTCTTGTTGTTTGCTCATTTTAAACAGTTACTATCTGGTTTTGCAAGACTAGTATGCATTTGCAGGCTTACTGTCATTTATGTGAAGCAACTTGGACTCATTTAATGTGTGACTACTCTTTCCATGAAACAAAGGTGAAATACAATATACAATACACACCCATCATTTTTAGCTACAACTGCTGAGTGGGTATAGGCACTGTCTGTAAAAAGTAATGGGCCCACTTGTTAAATCATCAGTCACTAGCAGGATTATTATGATTTATGTGAAGCAACTTGGAATAATTTTCATGTGTGGCTACTGTTTGTGTGGAAGTTCACAGAGCTGAAATACAATACATGCCATCATGTTTATCACAATCATCAGAAGTGCACACAGACATTACTAAAACTTATGATTTGGGATTGGAGTTGTCTCTAGAAAGTAACTGACCTGTTGTTCTTTGCCAAGTTTAAATAGTTACTATCTGGCTTTTAAGACTGGTTTATATTTGTGTGAAACAAGATGGACTACTTAACTTGATATTTGATATATTCAAGACAAAGTAACTATAACTGTTGGGGCTTTCTGTAAAGGAAATGACTAGGTTCCAACTGCTGCTTGCTCATTATTCTGGCCTAACATGACTAATGTGAAAGGTTTGAAGTATTGTGAAATGCTTTCATGTGTCACAGCTGTTTGTGTGGGGCAAAGTTGAACAATATTACATGGACATTGTCTTCTAGCACACCCAGATATCTGAATTGTACACAGACGTGGCTATAACTGACTTGCTGGGAATGAGGTTGCATTGATGAAAGTAATTGATCCTCTTGTGATATGATCAGTTTAAATAATATTTTAAAAATATGACAAAAATGTATGCAGAACATCAAGACTTTTAGTGCTTCTAGCAGCATGCTGACCCCCACACAAGTCTGTATAGCTGGATTTTGACACAAGCTTAATAGTAGCCTCTGTCCTGAACCCCACCTAGTCTAACCTCAGCCCTTCTCAAATATGTGCACAGAAGGCCACTGCAGTTTCTGTCCAAGGAACGGTTGGGCACAATGCCTCTCTTTCTTTATTTTTTTTTCCCACACCTCAGAGGTGTGCACAGGTCACTATAGATTGTGTTGGCCTGGGGATAGTGCAGTCATTGTTTCTTTACCTTCCTTCAAAAACTTCAGAGGTGTGCACAGAGGGCCACTATAGCTTGTATAGGAGCAGTGTGCTATCTAGGATTAACAACTTGGAAGCATTACTGTGATTGTATATTTCACCTTCCTCTTTAGACATTCAGATGCATTGTAAAACATTTGTCTTCTCAGTTTATTGTGAACTGCTATTTTGTCAATTTTGAGCATTAAGCCCTGGACGTAACTTATTTCTTCCTTTTAATAATAAAAAATAAACAAATAAATTTACTTCTTTAAGAATTTTTTTCAGACATTATTGAGTCAAAAGGCTGGGAAAAAAAAGCTGTCAAATGCATCTCAGAGCATCTAGAACCCTCATGATTTCTGATGACCTAGCAGTCCCAAGACCTCCTGATCAATGCAGTTATTTCCTCTATATGTAGTCTTGTTTACTTAGGGCCTTTTGAAAGGATGCAGGAAGAAGCAAAACTGAAGAATAACAGTGAAGTTAATTCTTCAGTCATGATTTTTGTTCAGGCCATCATATGATCAAAAGGTTGGAAGAAAAGCAACACCAGCATATAGAACCTCCATATCCCCAGCTTAATATACTTATTTCCTGTACATTTATTACAATGCAGTTATGGTCAGTTAGGATGCATTGAATAGATGCAAGAAAAAGCAGACTTGAAGAATAAGACTGAATGTCCTAATACTGAATTAACCCTAATAATGGGTGATTTCGACTAATCCCACCATTAACTGGGAAATCTACTCATGTACCAATTCTTTTGCTCAACGTTTTCTAGAATTCATAAATTCCAATGCCTTGGATCAGCTTATCCACACCCCCACCAGGGGCAGTAATATCCTTGACCTGGTCATTACCAACATGGGTAACCAGTGTTCCACACCAGAGGTCAATTCCGCATTGGTCAGATCCGACCACAAGCTAATCACCCTAGACATCCACATCCTGCCCCCACCCCCCATTAGGAAAACCATGTAAAACATTTCTCCAAAGCCAACTTCATGCTTCTTAAGACAGAAGTGGCAAACTTCACGATACCCATGCAGATGAACAGTAGAGGTACGACTGCTAAATCCTATACAAATGAACGTTATAAGCACTTACACAAGTTTATGGATCATGCTATCCCTAACATTACCAATATGCTATCCTCCAAAAAAAGGAAGCCAATCTGGTGGTACTCTGCTATAAACAAACTCTACAAGAGAAGAAAGAAACTGTTGCGAAAAAGAGTATAATCACATTATTGGAGGAACAACCTGGTCAGCCTCAGTAAGAAGTTGAGATCCCTCATAAAGTCCTCCAAAGCTAGTTATGAAAACAAAATTGCCACTGATTTTAAAGACAACCACAAAGCATTCTATAGCTATATCAAGAATCTCAATGGCAACACTCAGATCTGCTCTGAGTTACAGCACAATGGCACTAAATATACAGAACCAGCTGATGTTGCCAACATCCTGGCAGATAGGTTCAGTGCTAACTTTACCTCTCTCTCACCCCTAAAGGGCCCATCTCTATACCGGGAGAATGCAAAGTTCCTGTAATTGTGGCTGCACAGGTAAAAACCACACTCTCTAAAGCCAAGAACACAGCATCCATGGGACCTGACAACATCCCAGGCTGCATTCTACACAAACTACAGAATGAACTGGCACCCCACCTAAGCACCATGTTCAATCATAGCCTCACCTCAGGGTTTGTGCCCACTGGATGGTGCACAGTGATGGTTATCCCACTCCACAAAGGGTAGCTACCATGGACCCCAGGAATTACCACCCCATTAGCCTAACAAGCCTGCTCTGCAAGGCCATGGCATGTATCATCATGGAACTTATAAACAAAGACATTGGTAATCTCCAAACTCTCTAGACCCCACCCAGTTTGGGTTTGTAAAAGGCAGATCATGTCTCCTAAAACTGATAGAATTCTTTGAAGCAGTCACCAAAGCTGTAGATGAGAATAAGGTGGTTCACATAGCCTATCTAGATCTCGCCAATGCTTTTGACACCCTCCCCCACTCTGGAATTATAGATAAACTCACTAAACTAGATATAAATCCCTGTGTCACAAGATGGTTGCCAACTGGCTCACTGATAGAACCCATACTGTGAAAGTAGCAGACTCCAAATCCAACTTCAGACCAGTGACAAATGGAGTACCACAGGGTTCAGTCCTGGGTCTTATTCTGTTTGGCATCTACTTTTCTGAAGTACAGGCTAACACAGAAGGTATTTGGCTAATGACGTTTGCAGATGACTACAAGCTAGGAGCCATAATCGAAACTCCTAACAATGTGGAGATCCTACAAAAGGGCCTCACTGAGACAGATGCCTGGTGACAAAGCCATGGCCTCAAGCTCAATGCCAAAAAGTGCATTGCCGTCCCCTTTGGTAAAAACTCTGTACCCATGAGCTACCACGTAGGTGGTAGTTTACTTAACACAAAAGTGTGATAAGAGACCTTGGGCCATAGGTGGACAGTAGTCTTTCCTTTGATAATCACATCGCAACAGTAGTCAGGAAATGCTTCTATGTGGCACACCTCATCACAAAAGGTTTATCATCCAGGAAAAAAGAGGTCATTGTTCCCCTCTACTCGTCACTCATTAGACCCATTATAGAGTACAATGCCTTTTTTGGTATGTACATCACAAGACATCTATAACAACAGGAAAGGCCGCAGAAATACCTCACAAAGAGGATTACTGGCCTCAAACAGATGCGCTACACAGACCATCTAAAAATAAATCCAGCTTTACTCTGTTGCATATCACCTACTCAGAGTTGATCACTGCCTAACATACAAAGCTATGTCAAACCCAGAGCTGATGGACATGCTCCACTTGAAGAAATCCCAGTCCCTCTGAGCTTCATGCTCTAGGGACCTAAACCTTGTCACCACAATAAACAGAACATGCCGGAGGGATATATTCCTCTCCCAGAGACTTTCCATACTCTGGAACAAACTACCTGTCTATATCAAACAAAGCTCCTCGTTAGCACTCTTCAAGAAAAATCTTGATGATTGGATGGGAAATAGGAAATTCACCCTGGGGATCACCTCTGTGGCTCTGCTTGACAGGGGCACAGGAAAATAATTTTCTTGTGTGGCAAAAGCCAGGGTACGTTTTTGGCCAGGCATATATAGGTCCTAGAGCCAATATCCTAGTACCTACTTATGAACCTATGTTTCCTTAATCAGAATTTTTCTTTGGCCATCTTTGAATGAAACAGTTTAAAAAAAGAAAAAAAAACTCTGGAATGCACCTCAGGACATCTAGGACCTGGCATGGTTTAATGCAGTTATTTTCCCCAAGTGTAGTCTTGGTCACTTAAGACCTCTTGAAAGGTTGTAGAAAAAAAAGGCAAATTTTATAATAACACTGAAGTTCTTGTCTTAGGATTTTGTTTAGGCCATCATTCACCCTGGGGATCATGTCAGTCGCCCCGCTAGACAGAGGTCCAGGGAAGTAAATAGTGTGGGAAGAAATAGCCAGGGAATTGTTATGGCTAGGCTTGTATAGGCCCAAGGGCTGATAGCCTATTACCAACCTATGAACCTATGAACCTATGTGATCAAAAGCTTAGAAAAAATGGAGAGAAATGCATCTTCAACATCTAGAAACTCCATGGCTTCGGGTGTGTGTGTGTGTGTGTGGGGGGGGGGGGGTAGTGGTTCCCAGATGCCCATGTTCATTTAGTTATTTTCTCCACATTGATTACAGTGCAGTCCTAGTTAGTTAGGATGTGTTGAAAGGATGCAGGAAAAAGCAGAGTTGAAGAATAACACTAAATGTCTTTCCTTAAAAAGTACTACTATTTAGGCTGTCATTAGATTTATATATTTAAAAAACTTTGAAATGCACCTCAAATCATCCAGACACCCCATGGGTTTTGGAGGTTGAGTTGTTCCCAGACCCCCAGCTTAATTCACTTATTCCTGTCACAACTGTTTTAGTGCAGTCCTGGTCAGTTAGGATGTGTTGAAAGGATGCAGACAAAAACAAAGTTGGGAAATGTTTCAGTTGTTTCTGCAATAAATGCTCCTGCTTCAAGACAGGACATATCACTTAACCTGTCCCCTTTCTGAGTATCATCTCCTTATCTAAGATTCACTGAAGATTGACCCACTTTAGAAACTAATGTGTATGTTGTACATTACATTGTGTTTGATTGCACTATGCCTGTTCACGAGAAATTATATACTCAATTATTTTTTGTAATTATTCTAAACTATGCTAAATTTTTTGTTTATGTAATGTTTTGTATTTCACCGGGACCGGGCCTGAAATTGGTCGATACTGATCAGTGCACTGCCCCGGTATACAAATGCAAATAAATAAATATGAATGAATTTCTTTCCTTAATCAGAATTTTTTTTCAGGTCATCGTATGAAAAGAGTTATTTAAAGAATGTCTGAAATTTACCTTAGAGCATCTAGGACCCCATGTCTTCTGAGGGCCTATTGACCCCCAGCTTAATGAAGCTATTTCCTCCAGAATAATCAGAGTACAATCTTGCCTAGAGTATGTGTTGAATTACCAAATGCTTGAAAAAAGGAAGAGTAAGAAAATTGTAAGAAAAGGAAGAAAAAGGTAATCTGGATGGTGTGGATTGGCTGGACTGGGTGTCTGGGAAAGCATGGGATGATGTGAGTGGTGTGGGTAGTGGGTAACTGAGGGGCACCAAGGAGCTGTTTGTCTAGTGCGCATGTTCAGCTAAGGCCATCCCTGCCATCAAAGGGTCTTTCATCAAAAATCTTACATGGATGGTGCCGCATTCTATTAGAACAGAGCAATGTAAGTGAATGGGAATGGAGGGTTTGTAGCTTTTGCTTACATGGCTACAGCACATCATTGAAAGTGAGTTATGCAAGACTGAGTGAATGCAGTGTAAGCGAAGTTGTCCTTTTTCCCACTATTGTACAATAACAGAGTTAGCCTATTTATAATTGCAGGTTATGGGATGTTCATTGGGTTAGATCCTGCAAAAAAACATTTTTCTTTTGTTTTGTTTTGTGTGTTTTGACATCAAAATTATTTGTAGTTTCTATCAGGTCTAATGAAGTCCAGTTACGGTAAAAAAAGCACTTATCTATTTAATATGTTTTATTTTCAATAAACATGTATATATTTTAAACAAGTTATAAGTGCTTGATTACTTTGAAGTCTCATCTGAATTTGTCTCAGTTCAGCTTGTCCACAGATTGTGGGTCTTTTTATCCTGATTCTAAGAAGACTCAGTGCCAACTTCATTGCTATCAAAGAGAAAGTTTTCATATTAGTTTATTTTTTTTCCTTACAGGTGAGGGATTTCTTGCCCCTAAGACTGGAAAACTATTACACCTTCCCCTAATAATGCAATTTATAACAATCTATCTGTATATATCTATATCTATATGTCTCTCTCTCTCTATATATATATATATATATATATATATATATATATATATATATATATATATATATATATATATCCAGGGGATTCAATAAACTTTGTGTTGGCTTAGTGCAAAACCTACAAGGAATTTACATGATTGTACAGTGAGCAGCAACACTAATGGTATATGCATGCCACGTGTCACGATTACATGAATACAAGTGTGGTTTCTTTGCCAGCCACAATGATTATCAGAGTTTAATATAAGGTAATGCGTAAAATTCTAACAAATTATAGGAAAGTATAGTCAGTGCAGAGTACTGTGCAAACCTGTTTTAGGCATACTGAATAAAAGTTTGATGGTGATCAGCAAGGGTACATAGACTGCATTATAAATAGTTGTTCTGGGGAAATGTGTGTTTTGAAAAGGGCCACACAGATGAATTGTAGGAATGAACACAGGGGAAGAGGACAAGGGAAACATGGTAATGTACAGCAGATAAGGTCATGTCAATGTGCATGCACCACAGAGACAAGACAGTTGCAGCATGAGCAGCAATCATATATCTACATGATAGAGTATGTAATGCTGTTTACACCCCCTGTGTGGGTGTAGTCATATCATTACACAGTTATATTATATCATGTGACTGTTACATAAGGTCATATATCAATGGAGATGATTGGTTGTAATATAAGCATTCTGACATTGTCACTGAGAGGACCGTTTATCAAGAACAGTATGTTTACTAGGGGGTATATGTGCATATTGTAAAGATGTGCAAAATGAGTTGCTTGAATATGAATGTAATGTCAGCATAGATCTTAACGAAGTGGGACACATAGTAACAGGCTAATGGACCACAGTCAACAGAAGCACTCAAAGTTATGGACAATATCAAAATAATAACACCAGTCATCTGTGTTATTTACATAAAATATGTGATCGTGAGTTAGTATACATGTTCTGCATGAACACACTTATACAACTGTTAGGATTTGTCAGTAATCTGTAAGGGGAATCAAATGTACCTTCCAAAATAACAAACACCTTTAGGAGCTGTTAAGGGAGACACTATCACACCTGTAGTTTAAATTAAGATCAATCCTGGCTAGTTGATAGGTTTGCATGGCATATATATGCCACAATCCACACATGCACAACTGTAACCCATGCCATCAACATTGCCAGTGAGGTATGTTATTACTGGTGCATCATGTAAAGGGTGTGTTGTACTCAATTATTGCTGTGATAAGGGCTGAGAACAATGGAACTATAATGCCCTTTGCTATGGATGCCCTGCACATACTGAGGGTGTATTGTACTCAATTATTGCTGTGATAAGGGCTGAGAATGATGGGACTATAATGCCCTTTGATGTGAATGCCCTGCACATACTCAGGAATTGTGCTACATACAAGGGATTAGTCGTCACTGTTGACACATGCTTTTGGAAGTTCTGCATACTATCTACCTGAGTACACAGGTCACATACCATATGGTCTGCTCATATGGGTGTGCTGTCTATATTGTAATTATATTGTGTATTTGTTTTCATAAAGGAAATGATCCCCACATGAACTTGTGTTCATCTACTCTGTATCCATGGCACTGGCAACAATCTTTTGTGCTTGTTAATACTGTCTGCATTACACCAATTCAAATCTTGGATTCAATGATTATCCATTATTTGCAGTCATCCACAAAGCTGATTAGGCACAGGATTTTTAAGTCTGTCTTGACATCTGAGACTTAAATAATGAACAGGAAAGGGCCTAGTACAGGATCCTGAAGTACGGATCTGCTCATCAGAATCTATATAGAGGTGACTTCACACACTTCGACATTATGTGATGCCTGTCATCTGTTTGTCTATCCACTTGGTGACATAGATGTTTATGCCCACTTGGGACATTTTCTCTGTAACACCTGAGTGTGGATTTGTGTCAAATGTCTTGGACAGGTCAAGTTATGCAGGATGATAGTGTTTTCCTCATGCACAAGACATCAGACAGATTTAACAGATATGATGTAGCCTTAACAAATCAAACATGGATTTGGTACTACCTGTGTCCTTTTTGATAAGGTCCATAATGACTTGTTGGTCTGCCTCACAAATGAGGAGAGTCAGGATTAGGGGCCTATAAGTCCAGGCATCATGTGATGTTCCTCCTGTTCAGATAGATGACTGCTGCTGTACACTGTTCTACAACAACACAGGCTTTCTGGAGACTGTGTTAAGTAGGGATCAAACTGTATCTGCTAAATCAGGTTTTAAGTCACTCTGTAGGCAACCTGGGATGTTGTCAGGGCCCGATGATTATGTGGTAATAGCCATAGAGGGCACATATATGAGCTGCAACCTGAGAAGATATACTGAGTATTGTTTGCATTTATATGTTGGTTGATGGCCATTAGCGATATGCGGGTAAAGTGTGACACAAACAGTCAGCTAGCAGATTGTCTATTTTTTCCAGTTTTGAGTATGGCTGGTGGCATCCAGAAACAGCTCTGTATTTAGTTATGTATTCCCTCTAACATTTCACACTTATTTAAAAATGTGATTTGTGACAACACCTCTTCCAATTCTCCTGGAGGATACCACTGCACTACATGCCAGAGTACTGCTACCTGATGTTGATGCTGCAGGTAGTAAATGGGCTGCAGGGGCAGAACTGCCAGGTTGGGTCCCAGGTGTGCTGGACATCGATGCAGCAGCTGTTGGAGGCATGCTGAGCTACACTGGTTGGCCTACCTCCCTGTGCTGTAAATCTTTTTGTGAGTTGTCATAAACTGATGCCATCAGAAGATTGTGACTACACATATAAAAATAAAAAAGAGAGATAAGGTGTGGGGTAAGAGACAAAAAAAGAAAATAATTAGTACCATCATATGTGTCATACAAAAAAATTACTGTAAATAATAATTTTACTTTTATGTTAAATATGTTTTTTAACAGCTACAAACTATGACTGATGGTTGTTCCAAGTAATCCTTACAGTATGCATATATTTCACATATGCTTTATCAAATAATACAAATTACGTTATCAGCATGGCATTGGTCTGAAGAAAATATTTTATATAGTTAAAGTGCTTACCAGTTTTACTATTAAAAATGTTCACTTTTAGGTGGTGGTTGTTTTATTACGGTCACGTTTCTGTATGTGTGTGTGTGCTTTTCACTTACTTTGCATTTGTTTCACACCACACAGTTAATTCTTTGGGGTTTTTGGTTTGCTTAGCATGGCATATATGCCATTTTTTTTTAAATTATTATATAATATTTTTAAATTATTTTACAATATATTTCCAGATCTGAACCCACAACATCTGAATATATTATTACAATTGACTCTTACAGCTGGCTGTAGCTACAGACAGAAGCATGGATGCTTGATTTTACAGTTAAGATATGCATGCTTTTTTTGCTAATAATATTTACAAGAGCAATACTTCAGATAAAATTAAATAATGTTGTGCTGCATACATATATCTTGCTTCTCTAAGTCTTTCCAAATGCTCAGCATGGGCACCCCTGTTTGCTGCAATGTCAAGGGTAGCTGCAAAAGAAAAAGAGGAGAAAAAAAGAAGAGCATTATGCATACCAGTCTTGGCTATGTCCAGCATAGTGTATAATTTAAAGTGCCTTTATCTGTATATTCACACAGCTGTGGGATGTCAGCAGTCCTAAACCTCATCCAGCCATTGGTCGAGTTGTTCCTCCTTGCCCCCTTTCAGGCCATTATAGTGGTGCCTGCATTGCTCTGCAGTAAGTGGAATGCCAGTTGCACTGGAGGCAGCCTTGGCCAGACTGTTCCAAGCCTCTGATTTGCATTGACACCTGGTATAGTCCCCCTGCAACAGCCTATGTCTGTGGCCCTTTACAAGGAGTCCAATGAATATTCCGGACACCTTTGCATCCCATCTTTGGGCCAAAATTGGAGACCTTGTCTTCTAGCTCCTGCCATGGCCATACAAGTCAAACAGCAACAATTATTTTCCCACCAATTCATGTTATTTCATTTTACAGCTAGTGTGCAAACCTGAACAACCATGCCAACTGCATTTGTGTGATGTTAAACAGAGAGCAACAATGGCAAACAGAGAGGAAGGCAGTATATGAAATAGGAAGAGTAATGTGACAGCTGCCATTAGTTTATGGGTTGTTTGGTACTGTACCTGTTAGTTGCCTAAACTTTGCAGATGTACTGGCTGTACACATTTTATGACCTGACACATTTGTTGTGTGGGTTTACACACAGATAAATGTAATTTGTACAATGTGGGATTCAAACTTATGTAAAATAGGCAAAACATATTCTTCTACATAGCAGTTTTTTCATCCTTGCCACAGAAGAAGTGCTTCTCAGATATTATCATTATTTATATATATATATATATATATATATATATATATATATATATATATATATATATATATATATATATATATATATATATATATATATATATATATATATATATATATATAAATGACAGAGTGAGGGGTTAACCATTTACATGTGTGATCTGACAAGGTTCTGGTTTATAAATGCATATGTATGTGACTATCATAGAAGTATGGGGTCCATCTAATGCCAAAAATGAAAATTTTAATTATAGAAACATAATTGTCAGTATACCATCAGTCACACATTTAATCCATATGAGCTCTTGTGCTATATATTGTTATTGTTCTTTATAATTATGCTTAGATTGTTCTTTATTTTTAAACTTGAATGGACAAGCAGTAATAAAATTCAGAGTGTCCTAGATTAGAACCCTGGATTACCTGCATTGTGATCATTAAGTTATACCAGGAGCATAGGGAATGTTAAGCTACAAGTGTATTTTTACAGTCATTACAATGTTTATCAGACCTGCTCATTACTTCTACATATACATTTATTTATTTAACATTTGATACTAGGAAAGTCCGACTTGGAATGAGCCAATTTTCAGCAGAGGCTCGGGAGAAATGCTCCAGATGCATGTCTTTGTAACATGGGAAAAAACAGAGCACCAGAAGGAAACTCACATGAATGCAGGGAGGACATACTGACTCCGCACAGAAGGCACACCAGCTAAGAATCGAACCAGAGAACCTCTTGCTGTAAGGAAACAATGCACCACTGTGCCATATACATGAAAGAGTTTAGTGTTTAACCATGTATGTGTATGACATGAAAGTTCATAAAATGAATGTTTAATTGCAAAACCATAACTCTATTGATATCCGCAGTTACATATTTAATATATTTCTGATATCCTGTTTATGCTCAAAATTTTTTCTAATATTAATTTTTATATAAAGTAAACTGGAACATCAGTAATAAAACTTTGGACTTTGCTATGTTAAAACCCAGGAGCCCTTAACTTACACCTGCTACCACAGGAACAACTCGCCAGAATGTATATTTTCAAATTCATTGCTATGTATGTGTGCTGACCATCACACAATGCCATTTAGCGTGTTTGCGCATTGGCAGACTACACTGTAGAATGTATCTGTTTTGAACTTGACAAATGTCTTGCTTGTTGTTTGCAGGTGTTCTAGACCTTCAAGTGTTATGAAAGCTTGTTGACCATCGCACAACACAGCTTAGCATGCCTGTGCAATGGAATGTAAAAGATGAGTAATGTATCTTTTATGAAATTAACAATGTCTGCCTGTTGTCTGGGCCATTAAACCATGTTTGGGGGGGAGGTGAGCAATGCACAAAAGATTTGCAAAGCTCAGCATGAGTTATTATTGTAAAGAGGGTTTATTTGTTTGCATAACTAAAAGATACATGTGAGACTTGAACCTTGATCTACACATACTATGTGCTGTGGGATTCATTATGTTTAACAGATGTGCTAGGCACACACTTCATTCACAGCTTCAATTTATGCTGTCTTTAACACAGAATCAACTTCCATAGCTTTTAAATTGTTTTTCCATTTCACTGTATTTCCCCATTGCACAAATAGTAATTATTAAAGAAAATAAATAAATAAAAAAATAAAAAAGGAAACAGAAACAACATTACAAATACTTTTCAACACACCTTACAGACTTTTACACAAGTCTGGATTTGGACTGTCAGACTAATGAAACTGCAAAACATACTAGGGTGTCTTATCTGTCTTTGCCACAGAAACAATTGTGCAGAAGGACTGGAAATCATTGTGCATACAAACAAGTCACATTTCATCCACATCAGTATGAAGACATATATACATGTAGACTCTCACTTGCTTGTACATGTGCTACTTACATACGTAGTGCAGTGGGTGATCACACAAACAATTATGAATATTGTTTGCTCCAATGCAGCTCAGTCTTCTTTGTATCGTGTTTATTCTTCTCTTTTCTGGGCTGTACTCTCAGATTGGCAGTCCATAGGGTGTTTTGTATCATTGTCATCAAAATGTATGATCAAACTACAGACAGTAAAATACAGTTTTCAGCAAATACAGGAGAGTTTGGCTATTACTGAACAAAAATTAGAAAAATGTGCTCTTCACATCCATTTAAAAGCTTGCTACAGTTATCTCAACTCTTTGTAAGTGTATCCTAGGTGACACAATCATTGTAGGTAAGGTAGTCTGAATTGCTGTTGTGTCTTCCTTCTCCCTACCACTAATCATTCTCAGTCTATTAGCAACTAACATTAAGGTTGTCCCTACACTATGTTTACACCTGCTACATAAAGTCAAACGTTTGGCATTCAGCATTTCTAGTGAATTCACACCTCATTTGCATTTTCACTGTGCTCAGAGGCCTGAATCTACACTATAAAAAGGTAACTATGTAGATAGGGAACTTGAATGTGAGGAAAACTGTGTATGTGGAGAACACCGAAGAATATTTCTATTAATGTGGCTTTATCTGCACAGAAGCCTTCTGATCTTGCTAAGGTATGATTGTATTTTTCAAGCACATGCTACATTTGTTCACAGGTACAATAAAATACTGTGTGTGTGTGTGTGTGTGTGTGTGTGTGTGTGTGTGCGTGTGTGTGTGTGTGTGTGTGTGTGTGTATATATACATATATATGTATATATATATATATATATATATATATATATATATATATACATATTAGAAAATGGAACTTTTATCTGTATACACTTCTTATAAGTTCACTGTTGTTGCAGGCATTTTTGTCAGGCATTTTACTTTCTCAGACAACTTTATTAAATTTCATCACAAGTGCTATTGTTACAGCTGTTTATCTTACATTGTTCTATGTTATTTCAGTGAAATGTAATGTCCTATATTGTCAATGTCACAGGAGTATTAAGTTTATACAATGGCCCATATACACCTCTAGGGGAGTGCTTGGCACAGTAAGAGGTGACTGATAATCGTATAAAATTGACTTTTCTGTTGTAAATGTGCACACATTTTGTGAGAATTTTTTTGAAAGCATTTATAACATTTGAGTAATGTGTATTCCTTGGTTGGTACAAACTGTCATTTGCCTGTTGTTTTGGGCATGGGGACGCCAAGTACCATTTGTGTATTGCCACAACAAAAGTTGTTTTCAAGATGTTTGCTCATGAAATTGTGCAATATTTACAGCTTTTTCTGTGGTAAACAATATATTACTCCATTGTTATTCCTTGTTTTGGATCAAACATTGGTTTGTGTGTGTTATATGGTACAACCACATAACCTTAAATTTTAATAACTGAACTGTGTGTCTCCAGTGGTTAATGTTGAAAATATTGAACTGTGTGTCTCCAATGGTTAATGTTGAAAATATATGCATGTATATAAGCAGGAATTGAATTTTGTGATATTTATGTGTAGTATTTTTCTCTGCTTTTTGTCGCCTAGGAGTAGGGCACCCAAGCATACTCATCCAAGTAAATCCCATTTCAGTGACTTGAAAAATGGCATCATAGTAGAAGCATTCAGGAGCCATGGTGACGTTCTGCTTGAGGACATGGGGTATGGATGACAGAATGTGGATCTGGAACTAGATAATCATTGACGTAAATACCATAAAGGGTTGCACCAGGACTTATAATCACATGGATCATAGTGCCCCGAGATAATTTTATCATCAAAGGAGAGCAGCTGCAGTTACCTGTGAACAGCTCACTATGGGGGGGGGGGGCAGCTAATACAGAGTCACCACTGACACCAAATGAAGAGCTCCTGTCCACTGTCAGAGATCCAGAGAGCCAGTGGAAAGTGCACAACAACAAGTGTCAGGAGGAGCTTCCAGGTAAGCTTACATATGTCAGTTTGTAAGATGTTCTTGTATAGTGAAATATTGTAAGTAATAGCTCATTTTTGTTTGGATGAACCTAGTGATAAATTTATATAGTCAGCAACAAATTGTTTATTACACATGGGCTTTGGGTGGACATATCAGTCAAGTTCCAGCTAAAAGTATTGTAAATGGACAAATGCTGCCCCCTGTGTAACTGGAATTGTGATGATTGTGTTATGACTTTTTTCTTAACTTCTTCCAGGACCATCCACTATAACAAGTGTGAAGTCATCTGCACATAGTAAGCCAAACATTTTTATTTAATTAATGATGACCATTTGTCAGAAATATGTATTTATTTGTATGTTTGAGGTGGTTGTCATGAGTATGTGCATTTCTGTACCATCTGTGGTAGTGGCACCAGTGTTAGTTTGTTATCATATATTAAAATGGTAATATACGTATTTATTTATTTCCTGTGTTTGTTGCTTATTATCACAGATGATCCTGACAGTGGAAGTGTAGGACTCCTACCACCTAATATCAGAGTATCAGTAGACTCTGATGATGATGGTGGCCAAATAGAGGCACAGTTGGGGGTGCAGATGGTGAATCTGATACTAAGGTTGACATTCAGCCATCTCCTGTATTTCCATCATGCACAGCCTGCAGGCCTACACTAATCCATTCCAGTGAGCCCTCAGATATTGGACAGGTGGAGAGCGACACACTTGATCAGCCTAGTGTGGTTCCTCCAGCTTCAGTGCGGGTTGACTCTGGCTGTAGGCAAAGTGTGGGTTAGGTGCCATGCAGGAGGGTTGTTACTGATGCTCATAGGAGGCTGGTTGTCCATGCTTCACCTGATCCTGGTGTGTCTTTCTGTGCCATTCGATATATGTTTTATGCCATTGTGGAAGAGCAGGCATGTTCCAATAGGGCCTCCAAAGGCATGCTTAGGGTTGTAGATGTGTCACAGGCTGACATACATGACTAACTCGGCTGTGTTACCAATTCAATGGAAGGGGGATGGCATCCATGTTGATATAGGTCAGCATCATCCTCTGATGTCAGCCATTGTGGCCATGCCTGGTCATGTTCAGTAGTGGTCTTAATTCCACTGCTGCATCAGTTGCTGCATCAGTGATTGAGGTATCCACACCCAGATGTGGTAGGCCATGGGGTCATGATCCTGGGCATACTCATGTGTAGAGCTCATCCAATATATATCACTCATGTTCAGGTAGCAGCAGTGCATCTGACCATGGGCATAGATGTGCCAGTGCAACTCCTGGCAGAGACAGTTTTCATGGTCAGGGATGATGACAATGAACTGTTACCTCTACCATGCATGGCTCACACCTGCTGACATGCCAGGATGTAGAGCTAGCAAAGAGTTTAGCTGTGTTCTTGCAAACACTTACACACACATTTCAGCTTGAGTGCCCATACAGACACACACACATAACTGTTAAATGGGCGAGTCATCAGGCTTACAGCTCAGTCTCAATGGCCATTTGATACTTTATCAAAATTTCTACCAGACTTTCTTACAAAAATGCCCTCACTACCTTTTGTGACAGCTTTGGCCTCCTGCCCCCCAAACAACACCCTGTGCAAATAATGATAACTTGTGCCATATTCTTGATTTTATATCTTTTGGATTAAGGGAGACATAAGTTTGACTGATTTCTAGGATGCATAGCTGACCTAGTGCTTATTATATAAGTATTTGGGATGCTCTTTTGAAAATTGTACTGCTTTCTTACAGGATTTTGTAATGTCTGAATGTTTTGATGCATGAAGCCTATTAATTGATAGCGAACACATCAGTTGACATAAGTCAGTGCTGCCACACACTTTCATTGCTGTAAAAGTCACCCACCTGCTACTTAGTTACATTAGCAAGTAACAGTATGCAAGGATCTGCTGTTCATTTGTGTTCTTAGGCACTAGTTTTCCTATTCCAGTTTGAACACTTACACTGATAGATCAGCAGTTACAAGTGTTTTATTTTTTGGCTGATTCTATGTGATGCTAGCAGTGCACAGCCATTACATAGGTAAGTAAAGGTTGTGAGCTTTGGCTAGCATCCATATTACTATATGTATGTGTATAGGATTAAACTTGTACCCCCTTAGGTGGTGAGCATGTGTGCTATCCATTCCCTCTTGGCCAGGGGGAGGGTATATTGTGCACACCTATGTCTAGCTACACCCACATCATCTGGTGGGTCTCCCTCTGACTCCTCACTGTGTGTGGCTGTGGTGACCTTCTCAGTGGTGGTGGGATATATGCCCCTTTCCCTTGCTGTTCCTGCTGAAACTATTTTCTCTGAATAATATTCTGAAGGATGGCACAGACAGTGAAAATTTCAGCACAAGTACAGGAATTGTATTGTAGGGCTCCTTTGGATGTTTCTAGGCACTGGAACTGTGACTTCAATAGCTCAAACACATGCTCTAGGATATTTCATGTTTAACTGTGTGCTTCATTATGGTGTTTGTCTGTAGGTATTTGTGCATTTCTGATGGGGGTAATCAGCCATGGGTTGAGAGCATAACCTGTATCCCCCAGTAAATTACCCTTTTGGATATCCCCCCTACAAAACTTCTGATAGAGTTGAAAGTTATGCCAGATATAGGAGTCGTGGTAACTGCCTGTGTTGCTAGCACACACATTCAGGATGATCCCCTTAGCGTTATACATAACCTGGCAGTTAATAGAGTGAAAGGCCTTTCTGTTTGTGTACAACCCTTTCTGCTCTGGTGCTTTTATTTCAATGTGTGTGCAGTCTATGGCACCCAAGACTTTAGGGTGGTGTATTACAGGGTGGAAATCCTGCATAGTTGTACCTCTGCCCTTAGCTACACAAGGAAAATGTATGAAGTCACTGGCATGTTGGAGCATAGCATTCAGGAATTGATGTAGAATCCTGCATGCTGATGCCTGTGACACTCGCAGCATATCCCCTGTTGGTTTCTGGAAGGTTCCTGTAGCTAAAATTCTAAGTGCTGCACATACCTTAGTCACCACTACTATTGGTTTCCCTTAGTTTTCCCTTGCTCTCAGTTGAAAATGGCAGAGGTTGCAGAGTTCCTGTAGTGTGTCTCTGTCCACCCTGAAGTGTGACTACAATTCCAACCTTTTGCAGATCATGAAAAGTTAAATGGTGTCTAAATACCTTTCTCCATCTTGGCCAAGGTCTGTTAGCAGCACCAGCAGCATAGTCTTGGGCACATTGCATGTACACATATATAAAAGCAACAGCAGCCACTAACATTGTTTCCATGTAGACCAGTTTCTGTGGCTATATTCCAATAGGTTTTGTAAATTGCAGGCAAAACCTGGACTGAGTCTATGCAATTACTTTATAGCTTGTTGAAGAGCTGCTCCATCTTGGACTGGTCGATTAGTATACATTTCAGTTGCTTATGCTGTAATTTGCATGACAGGATGTTTACCATGTTTGCGTATCTCTGCATGGATTGTAGAGCTGTTTACTGAATACAAAGCAGTGCACCACCATGTAGATTTTTTTTTAATCCAGCTTTATATCTATATCTATCTATTTATATCTATTTAAATATTATATTTGTCACAATATATATCTGTGCGTGTCCATGAGTATCAGTGCGTGACATCTGATGTATTACTAATGAAGTGTCTTCTGCTAAGGGAATGAGCTTCCATATAAGAGTCAGAATAACCACTCTAATCCTATAGTACAAAACATTTCACTAACTACAAAAAGTAGCATTGTATATTCTACATTTATCAAATCCCCTCTGCCTTTTAAACTAAGGTAGTATTTCCTAATGAACGTAATGGGCGACTTTTTTGCTTACATTTCTATGAACTAGAGCAAGGATTTGAGTATTATTTCAGGATTTTATGAATATTCTCATGAGTAGTTCTACTTTAAATCTGAGGTTCTTGAGTCTTTTTTTTCAGTGTCAATTAACTTCTTAATTTTTCTTATTTATTTTGTGACAGTAATGAAATTTATTTTAGGATTTGTAAGTTTCTGGTCTAGTTTATTATTATGTTTGTTGTTTGCTTTACATTATTTTAGGCAGTCAGAGTGTTACACATCTTGCTGTTAATTGCCATTATTGATAGTCTAGTTTTGTTCAATTTTTTTTTTTATTATTATTTTAAATTTTTGTCTTTTAATTTAAAAAAAATCATAAGTCACTTCAGGTGGTAAGTGTTGTTCAAGGGTAATCAATATCTGCATTTTAAGTTTGCAGTGAGAGAATTCACTTTTATACTTGAAAGTGCGCATGAGATTATGTCCTTGTTCTAGTTTATTTTCATTTTACCTTTTTAAAGTAAGTTTAGATTTGCACTTGTGAGGTTTGGTTTAGGTGGGCTATGATGATCTGTGGTTTTGTCTATGTCAATGTTTTCTGTTTGTAAAGTATGCACTTTTACTTTAGATTTTATCTAGAAATATTAATGAATGTGGTTTACTGGAGGTTTACTAGGTCTCAAAAATGCCCAAGTACATAAGTGTTTTGTTAAAACATGTACCAACAATTTCTGAAGATGTGAAAAGAGTATTGATAAACAGCCAATGTGTGCAGAGTATACCAGATGCAAGCTTTATTATAGCAATAACCCACGCCTGGGTGTGGGTAATGCTGGATTTACCCACAGTTGGCGTGGTTTGGTCCCGAGGGCGAAGCCCGAGGGACCAAACAAAGCCAACCGTGGGTAAATACAGCATTACCCACACCCAGAAGTGGGTTATTGCTATTATACCATGACATTATTTAAGAAAAGAAACTATTACTTTTCTTAAATAATGGCATAGTATAATGCCTGTTTACTGCCCTTCCGCAGATGTGTGGCATCCGCGGCAGTTCTGATGTACTGCGCACCTGCACAGTACATCAGAGCTGTGGGCAAAAGCAATGGAGAAAGCAAGATCTCCGTTGCTTTTTTTTTACTGTTTTCGCTATGTTAAATGGGTTTAACATAGCGAGACAGTTTTAAAATAAGCAACGGAGATGTCCGTTGCTTATTTTAAAACTGTCTCGCTATGTTAAATGCATTTAACATAGCGAAACAGTAAAAAAAGCAACGGAGATCTTGCTTTCTCCGTTGCTTTTTTTTTAAAACCTGTCTCGCTATGTTAAATGGGTTTAGCATAGCGAGACAGCTTTAAAATAAGCAACGGAGATCTCCGTTGCTTATTTTAAAGCTGTCTCGCTATGTTAAACCCATTTAACATAGCGAGACAGTGTTTTAAAAGTAGAGTTATACTAATGGAAAAAAGTCCGGGCGACTGGACCTTTTTCCATTAGTATAACTCAATTTACAATGTGCACGCTGGCCAATCAGCATGCATGTTTTTGGGGGGTCATGGTATAATATTCCATTTATCTGGTGTATACCATTAAGCTAAATGTTAAATACATATCTGACTTCTCTGCAAGTGCAAAAGTGTGAAGTAAATAAAGATGCAATTTGTCATTCACAAGTGGATGAGTTACAACTAGTCAGCTATTGTTTCTCATGTGAAATCATTGACACCAGTGCTTTAGTACAACATCAACACTTATTCATGCTTTTTTGAACTCCCTTTTTTAGGTCATCATTGTATGAAATAGGGTGATGTATATATAAGCAAAGTTTGTGTGAAAATGCCTACACATGGGCAATTATTTTAGGATATTTTTCCTTCCGGCTTTAAACTTTAACCACTTGTGTTCTTTATCCTAGAACATCAAGTAATAGTAATTGGGGACACACAGCAGAGGTTATATACTTAAATGTCTATGTCTGTGTGTCTGTCTGTCTATGCTTATCTATCAATGTATCTATCAGCCTATCTCTCCATCAATCTGCCTGCCTAACAATCCAACTATCTGAATGACTTTCTGCTTTTCTACCTTTTGACCAAACTGTTTATTAGAGGTACATCCATATATACTGTCTGGGCAGCAGAATGTCATTGAGGTAACATTGTTATCTCACAGCAAGCAACAATTCTCTGGTTTGTTTTGCAGCTCCCATACCATCTGTGCTGAGTCCACATATCCTCTTTGGCCATGTTTGGGTTTTTGATTGGCGGACAACTTTCATTCCACATTCCAAAAATATATAATAGCGGGATTGGTGACTTCTATATTGTGCATACGTGTGTGTGTGTGTGTGTGTGTGTGTGTGTGTGTGTGTGTGTGTGTGTGTGTGTGTGTGTGTGGGTGTGGGTGTGTGCGTGTGTGTTTCTGCATTCATGTGTATAATTAAGAAAGGACTGGCGATCAATTTTTCTTCCCCTTTCTCAACCAATAACTACAATGGAAGGATGGTGAAGCCTATCCATGCAATCACTATGTTAGCTGGCTGTGACTTGTAAGCATGGATGGATGAGGGTATATACTGTTTTCATCATTTATCTTGCAGCCAACATTTGTAGTATTATCAGAGCATCATCTTAGTTTACTCTGTGATAGCACTATGATAACTGATAAATTATTACTACCTGACAAGGGTGCCTTCCTACCTATTTGTGTGTATGTGTTGAAACACTGACAGGCTTTAGTTTGCATTTTGCTTCACTTGTAGCACAGTTACATTTATAGTCAATATCCAGAAGGACTGAATTTTGGCAGTAAAAAGTTGGGGTTATGATAGACATCTAGAACTAAACAGCAAACAGCTATTTTGAACAAGACTCATGTTAAAAAGATACAATACTAATAGTAATACTATTTTAATGTAAAGCAGCACAATAGAATAACTGACCTTCCTATCATTTTAACTTCTGTTTTCGATCATATGTCCTACAAGTTGTTAATGAAGTGATAGATTGTCTACAGCCACTGGTTTGTAGAAGTTCATACTTCAGTTCAATTTCCTTCCCAGTTGTTATTGATATAATATCTTTTATGCACTGACTGCTATTTGAAGAGACAAATGTCTACAGTTATTATACAATATCATCATATTGTACAGGTCGGTCCCAGTGAAGAAGAATAAATTACTTTATTATTAAAAATAGTCAACGCTATATAATGATTTTCAAAGATGACCATTATTTTGAAAATTGTTACACAGAGGTGATGAAACTACTCAGGTTTTACTTTCCTTGAAAATTCAATGAGTGTTGCTATCTCACAATATCACGTATGAAATTGTTTCTTATCACTTAAAAACTATCATATGTGTTCATCATTGATATACTTTAGTAATTTCTACAATTCAAATGAATAAAATAAAACAAAGGTAACATCATGTGTTATTATTAAGAATCCCTGACTAACTGCAGTCATTTAAATAAAACTAAAGACAAACTACCAGATCATCACAAGTACTATAACTTACCTCAAAGTGTTAAGATCTCGGAGTTAGTTGCTCTAATAAAGATGTACACGAGATGCGACCCTTGACATTGTCGGTGCACAGTAAGCTTTGTCACCTTCTAATATAGTGTTAGTGGTTTGCCTTTTTAGTCTTTGGGGCATGACAGAATGGGATTTGGCAAGCTAAACTTCACTGTAGTAAGTTATACCCATCAATAATGTTATTGCAGTTGTGAGACAGTTATCATTAATTATAAACGAGACAGTATTATTTTTCAGACATCTATTTCCTTGCCTAAACATGGGGTTTGTGATTATGATCCCTAACCATGCTTGTTATTTCTTTTCTGCTATTTTCTCTATATATAGCAGCTTGCATAAATAAAATAAATGAATAAATGACCACTCACAAATTGTATGATTAAAATCATAAGCCAGTATGACTTTTATTTTGTCTATCAGACAAACTAGTGAGGGATGATGTTTCTTCAAATAAAAGGTGAAGTCATTTCTCACAACAATTATTTTCATAATAAATAATTTTATATATTTGTATATTACTTAGCTATATTGTAGAGAAACATGCAAACATTCACAATAGCCTATTGCAGAAAGTTGATATTCATATATTAGATATGTAATGACCAAGTAAGCTATTTACATAGTTGAAATAAGAAAAAATTTCTAGTGCATTCCAGACTGAGTACATTCACTGCTTTTCATTACCACAAATACAATCTAATAAAATGAGTATATTTATATTTCCTACATAACTACTTACTTTAATGATTGCTACAGCCACACTCTTTTCAGTAGGAATAATTCCATTGCTTTTAGCAAATTAAACTTAGAAACATGCCACATAGCTGGTCATTTTTGGATAGGCTTTTCTGATTGCCAAATGAGAAGTTGGCATGTTCTGGATCTTTGCTCATGATATATACACATCCCATCTCATAAACTTTGTTCATATACCTTCACTACTCTGGATGCAATACTCACAATAATGAATGTAAAATACTAGGGGATTGGTTAATGCCACTTTTAATGCTGCTTTCTATTTTGCATGCAACATAAAAATGCAGTAGCACAAAAAAAATGTGAGAAATAAATAATGACTCTTACACATTGTGGCCCACAAGGAAATCTTCAAGCAAGTATTTCAAGAGTTAGGAGTTCCAGGATAACTGAAAACAACATTAATTAAGTGTGTGCTTAAGAACAAGCTGAATAACGAATGCTGATATAATTAAACCCTAAAAAGTGTCCATACAGTAGGACACTAAAGGAAAGGCAGTAAGGGCATTACACAGTTTCAAAGAATAGTGGACAAAACAACAATATAAAATGCTTTTCTCACTAAAGCACGAAAGAACACTGAACAAAAAGTAGCACTGAGAAAAATCGAATAAATGGCAATCAAGGAGTATATACTGGAGAATATAAATGTACATATATATTCTAAGTATATAGTTAATGCATTAAATTAATTCAAACATTATCAGAATAGAATACCAAAATTTAGAGCATGGTCATTTATACTTTTTCCAATTGCCTGTACCCAAAATAACATTAACACTTTTAATGTCTTCAAGATGGTGATACTTAAAGGGAAAATGCTGATATTTTTGTATCAACTAATGAAATTAGGTAATGTTCTCTCTATTAAACATATAATGAATAGATATGACATAAGTAGTCATATATATCTATTAATTCAAACTTTAAGGCAATATATTTAGGTAAATTAGAGTTAATGCCTGTAAATATTAGAGATATTTCTAAATGTATTGAATGTAAGATTATTATAATAAATCAAACAATTATAGGAAAAATGTATATATCTAAAATATATAAGGTAATCAGAAACACAAAACAGTACTATAAAGATAATTTGTGGAATTATTATAGTTTGATAAATGATCATCCTCTTAATAAAAAGGATAAAAAATAATGTTAATTTCTTCAAAGCAAACATCCCTTTTGTTACAATGGAAATTATTTTCATGGAAGTTTATACACAGAATTTTTATTATACCTCATACAATGGAATTGATGTTTAAATAAGATATTGAGTGTTGAAGATGCAAACTAAATGTGGAAGATAATTGGTTGCATATGTTTTATGACTGCAGATTGCTTAAAACATATTGGGATAAACTTAATTGCTTTATGCAAACTGTTTTAATGACAAATTCCAGTTAACCAAATCCTTGATTCTGCTCAATGTACCAATACCTACATGTGTTCCCAGATCAAATTATTCTCTTCTATCGATTTTATTGATTACAGCATGCAACGTCATTACTATAAATTGGAAGAATTTAACTTTTCCTTCATTTAAATAATACAAAAAGATGGCATTTAATGTTTAACAATGAGAACTAACTACAATCAAGATGAGAACAGATAGAAACACTACATACTATAATTCTTGGATAAAATAAAATAAAATGTATTTTGAAAGGTAAAATTATGTTTGTTCAAGTAGACACCTTTGTAAATAGTTTTGTTTTCTTTTCTTGTTTTTCTTTTAAACTACTGTTATGAAGTATTGCTTACAATTGTATTGTTATTTTGTTTGTTTATACTAATTCAAAAAAAATTACAGTCAAAAAGAAAATGAAAGAAAAGGTATGCCAAAACAAATCAAGTTATTCTAGCACATTCTAAGTTTAAAAAAGCAATATTTAGAATGTATCTGTATTTCTGGGGCTTTGTCACCCAATCATTTTAGGCTTTGTCCAAATTTCTTGTTCTAAGAGGTTGAGAGGTATGAACAGTACTGGTCACACCATTGTTTTGTAGATTCTACTTTAATGCTTATTTGGCATTCATCTGCCCCACATTACTTAGAATACTCTGTGCAGGTTGGCTGCGTCCTCTCTGATTCTAGCTGTGACCTCATACAGATTTCTATTCTCCTCAAACAAACTTCCCAGATACTTGAAGCTGTTAACTTGTTCTACTGGTTTCCCTTCTAGCTCAGGTTTTAACTTCTGCTGATTTCCAGGTTAGCTTCCATGAAATTCTCTTGTCTGCTCTTAGTTTCATCACATGATCCTTCAGTGTTGGATTCCAGCTTCTTGTTTGTATGTGAACTGCCTACTCAGAGTCTGTTTGTAGTATCTCTTCATCCACATACAGCATTAGCTTTGTTGATTTGTCCCTTCCAAAGTGTTTACTGATTTAGTCCATCACCAATATGGACAAAAGAGAACTCACAGATGAACCAAGATGCACATCCACTCCCAGTGGAGACACTTCTGTGAGTCTGAACACTATTAATACTTGTGTCACTAGGTTATTACTCATACAGATATAATAATAATTCTATTAAATGTTTTGAGGATTTCAGACCATTGCAGAACTACCTAAATTAGCTTTTATCATGTCCAGGAATGTCCTTCTGAAATCTTTCCTTATCATCAGCTTCTTCAACATTACTTGGCTCACTTCAAGCATCACGTAGTCTACATTGCCCCTTGATCTGAATCTGAACTGCTCATCTCCCATATAACCTTCAACTACTTTATGTTTTAATTTATCAGTCACTGTCTCCTGCACTTTCTTGCAGTGTGACAGGAGTTTGATACCTGCATACTGCCTGCAGTTTTGACTGTCTCTCTTGTTCTTACACAATAAATCTATCATTATTATTCTCTAGTCATCTGTGATACTTCTCTCTCTCTCTCTCTCTCTCTCTCTCTCTCTTTATCCATATAGGGATGAGTACTTTCAGGAGCCCTTTTACCCCCCACTTACCCAACATCTTAAACATGAATATGATGTGACATCATCTATGCCTATCTCTTTCCCTGTCACCTTTTTTGTTAGTGCACTTTTCTCGTCTTCTAGTGTGGGTTCTACTTCCTCTTCCATAGAAGGATGTGCAGAATTGCTCTGCCCATAAGAATGTCACATTACTGCTGTTGAACCTTCTAACAGTCTCGACATGGCAACAAGAAAATGACATGCATTGCAATCCTGATATGACTCAAAGTACCAGCATGAATGTGGGACTGTTTTCATGGCAATGTGAGGGTCAGTTCTTTCAAAACATAACATTCCCAGTGCAGATCATATTGAAATCCAGTTACATTCTCACAACATATTTGATGTCAACAAGTCACATTTTATTGTATTGAGGAACAGGAACTACAGCATCCTATAAAGACATTAAGTCTTCATTGCCTACATATAACACCAGTAACTATTTTAGAAAGAGGTGGAAGAAATCTGTTCTTGTATTAGATGCTGGATTTTACTTATCAGTTCACATGTGCTCTGTTATTTCATATAGAAAAAAAAAACAAAGATACAGATAATGTGTGTGTGTCTTTCGGCTTTTCCCGGTTAGGGGTCGCCACAGAGGAACTCCGGTCCACTAATGATTGGTAGTTGATTTTTATGTGCCGAGTTAACAGCCCTGATGCACAACCTTCAATGAAGGTACGCCCATTTGCGCATGTCTTCATGCAGAAGACGCTCTAGCTGAGAATCGAACCAGACAGCAGCTTACTGTGAGGCAACAATGCTACCGCAGCACCACCACTGCGGGTTGATATTGGAGATTTCGTATAGCATGATATTTATTATAAAAACAGAGTTGAACAGACTCTGTGACTTGTAGGCCATGGCATTATGGATGACATTAACTGGAGATAGTGTGCATGTTACAACTAATGAGTCTCATGAAACTGTTACAAACTATCCTCCTAGCTGCCATAGGAAAACACACACAAACACACACACACACACACACACACACACACACACACACACACACACACACACACACACACACACACACACACACAGACACACTCACACAGATACAGACACATGCACATGCATACACAAAACCACAAACACTCATGAAAGGAATGTTAGTGAAGTGATTAGGGTATACAAGAATAATGAGATACCAACATGGAACAGTGACACCATTTACATCAGTAAGGCTAAGGCTTGCCAGTTTTGCAAATTATAATTGACTACCTCAGAGATGCATAGTGTGCACATTCCTGGTAACTTACTTAACAACAATATGTAAAACAAATTTTAGAGTACAACAAAAATGTATGTACTCATACCTCTCAACCTCTTAGAACAAGAAATCTGGACAAAAACATAAATAATGGGGGACAAAGAACCCAAAATAGGACAGATTTTAAATATTGCTCGTACACACTTAGAAAGTTGATAGAAAAAAGTTATTGCATTAGCATGACTTTTTGGAAGGGTATGGAGTCTGAAACTCAAATGTCTGTCTTTATTTTCTGAATTCAACCCTCAGAGATTTGTCAATGCTTCACCAAAAAACCACAATTTTATGAGAAATGTCAAAAATAAATTTGAGGCAAGGACCTGGACATTCTATGAAAAACTGTACAGTTGACAGCTATGTGTGCACTGTCTTACCAATAAAACTGAAATGGGAACAGAAGTGCAGCATTGTTCCCAATTGTAATACATAAGTTGCTTGATTAGCTGTGAAAGTGTGTCTGCTGTTGTGCTCTGTTTATCATGCATGCTGCTTTGTCACTTTTACATTCCATCTTTCCTGTCATATCGTTGGTATGTAACAAATATTTCCATTGTGCATGTGAAATCACTAGATGTGGTTTCCCAGCATACCTATGATATTTCTGCTTATATGCATCTGCAATTCATGAATCTTTATATGTAAATTGTATCCTGTATAGATGAGAAAGGTAAGGAAGTTTCAGTAGATGGTAAAACATTTAATGGTAACTATGTTAGCATGATGTTGCAGCAGTAGTTATGTCTGCTTATTTATTGCATGGAGGGAGTAATAAACAAGAAGTGTATGACAGCTACATAAGCACCTAATAGATGGAAGTAATAAGCAGGAATATACAATTCTAAAAGATGAATTTCACAGCTGAGTTACTTACGAATGATGCCAAAGTGGGAGTGAATGAAAAGAAATGTTAAGAAACAGTTTCTCTGCTGAGCAGTGTTATGCCAGTAGAATTTTATACACTATTAAATTTCATGGTAGCAACATTATTTTGCTTTAAACCACATATTGTCAACATCACATAAATCTAAAGATGTGTAAAATATAAGAAATTGATAAATAGCATCTTTGGAAAATTAAATCATGTGGAATAATTGTTGATGAAAGATTGCAGTATGCCAAATGTAACTTGAAATACTTTAGTTTCAGTCATACTGAATAGAAAGGGAGATCTTATGTAGTTTGCAATAAATCCTACACCGAACATTCTTTTTATTAGAACTCACAAATATGTAAAATGAGAGCCCTGCAGCATGAAAATGGTGAGCCATTTGTGCACAAGTAATCACCACTGCACAATTCACCATCAAATCAGTGGGGTCTGGACTTCGGAAAGGGAAATTATCACAAAAATGGAACAATGTCTTAGAACAGATGCAGGTAGCCATACTGAATAAGTAATACTAAGAACATAGATGATACATCAAAACTACCACAGATGGCCTTTTGTGAAGCAAGTAGGTGAATGTAAAAGAACGAAGGTAATATACCAAACAGTGCTCTGGAGCAGTTGGGAAATTGGGCTACATTCCTCTAAGGTTTTTTGACCTGTATGCATAGTAGCTAATTATGAATCCAATAGATAATAAAAGACAATAATTACAATTAAGAAACAAGAAAAAGTATATCTGACCAAGTATTTATATTAAACTTTGTTCATCTCAAAAATAACCTAAGTATCACTTAGGCTGGTAACATACAGTCCACTGGTAAAACTAACTTTCATCTACACTACAATACCTTAGGAACAATTATACATAACAGAAAGGCAGTGCCCTGACAAAAACAGTACAAGACGCAAATTATGCCAAAAATTTGTCTCCTAGAATATTCAGTATTTTTGGAGGAATAAATGCTAGCAAACAAAATATAAGATGGACTTAACAAAGCTGAGTTAGAACAAATCCTTCACTGACATTTTACACTCTAGATGTGGTTCTCCCAAATAAAGGACACGTTTCCCAAATTTATTTCTTAGTTCAAGTTTGTCTTTGTCTGCTAAATGAACATTGACTTCCTTCTTTGGTAAGGGTATAACACAGCTAGACTGTAATAGTTAGACACAAGCTTGTCAAGATATTTGCTTTTCTAGTCACTTTTTTCTCTTTGCTAATGTTTTACACATTACTGAGATTCATTATTTCATTTAATTTTCACTACTATTGACTAGGTTAGTTCAATTATTTTACATTACGGTTGTCTGAACTATATGAATGAATATGAACTGAATATAAATTTGTTTGCATACTGTTCCACAGTCTACATAAAAACACAGTTGCACTATTGCATGGGAAGCCATGTGTATTTCCAGTCATTGCTGTAAGCATGAAACATGAAGTTTGTTGCCAGAAAATCCATATTTTATTCAGAAAGAATGACAGTTGTCATTATACATTTTGTAATTTTACCTCTATAATGTATCCCTTGGTTTAAACTTGCATTATCAATTTCATTTGTTTTGTAATCATGTTTAGATACTATTTCATTGTTTTACTGGAAAGATTGCCAGCTAATTTCAATTTTCTGACATTTAAAGCTTAATTTTTTCAGAATCATATAAGAGGTCTGCCTAAATTCTGTCCACAGTTATGCTGAGGTCTGATAACCCTAAGGAAAAATAAACAACAGCACTGAACATTATTAGGGTTAGACCAAATATGCAATATATACTCATGACCTGGGATTCAATCATTCTATGTAGGCTTCACGCAAAGCCTGTGTGTGTGCAGTGGTGTGTGGCAAGCAGCAGCACACAATGCATATTCATACTATGTGCCACTTTTAAGCAAAGTTTTGAGGCTGGAAACAGTATTGGTAGCCAGAAACCATGTACGCAAACATAAATAGTACTTCTGTTGCAATCAGAGAACTGACAGTCTGCAGTTTTGTGCAGAATGCCACATTGATCACCAGGGCTTCACAGATGGCTTTCAATCTCTTAGTACAAGATATCTGGACAAGGCCAACATACTGGGGGGACAGTGACCCAGAAATAGCACATATTTGACATTTTTGCCTTATAGAAATGTGCTAGAATAACCATGGGGTTTGTGTTAAGATACATGTTCTGAAGGATTTGAAGTATGAAACTAAAACATATGCAATATTGAGTCACATCAGTCCTGAAATCATCCCAGTGATATAGCAGAAAGCCATAAATTTGATAAGGAACTCATCTGGACACTCTGTGAAAATTTGGACAGTAGAGATATATGAATGCTAAGTGCATGGTCCAAACACAATACAGGACAGTGTATCTATAGTGCAGATAATTGTGATATCCCATTCCTGGCATTCTGTACTGAAACTGTGTAAATAATTTGAAACAGTACATGAACTGCCATGTACAATGTATACTCCACAGGAACCAGGGGAAAATATATGCTAAATAAAGCATTCACAATGTCATCGTATCCTAAGGGTTCTGCTTTATTTTACACCACGTAAAATAAACATTCGGGAAGTATGTGTATGTGAATAGGGATGCACAGATGAACTGTAGGAATGAATTGTATGAACAAAAAGAGGGAAAGAGGACAGTTGAAACAACTTAATGTACAGCAGATGAGAGCATATTAATGGAAGATGTTTATAGCAGCAATATCAATCACGTGTCTATATGGTGCAACAGGGACTGCAGAGTGAAAATGTTTATTATGTGACTTTCACACAAGGTGACAGTACTATGGAGAGGATGTCTGTGTAAGATAAGCATCCTTACATGAATAATGCAGAGGACATCTATCAGGGATCTGACATGCAATTGGTGTGTGGCACATATTATTAAGTGGTGCAGACTGATTTGCCTGAATATGAGTGTAATCTCAGTAAAGAACTCCAGCAAGTGGAATACAGGGAAAGGCTCATGGAAAACATTAAAAGAACCAACCACAATGATGGACAATATCAAAATAATACCACCGGTAATCATATGCCTCTGACATAACATATGTGATTTAGTGTGAAGAGTGATCAGAGATGATTCTGTGCAAACACACTTGTACAACTATTATGATATATACAAACTCTATGAGGGTTATCATGCATGCTATCCTGGTACTGTAACATCTGCTTGAGGTGTTAGCAGGGACACTGCTATACCTGTATGCGACATTATGAACAATGCAGGCATATATGTTAGGAGAGACACTGCTATGCTATATATATGTGTATATATATATATATATATATATATATATATATATATATATATATATATATATATATAGATAGATACAGCACAATCCACACTGTCAAGAATGATATCCATGCCATTAATGCTGTCAAACACCTATGTATGTAGTGTGTGCATCACCAGAACAGGTAGCACACATGCATCTGGTCTAACAACTTGATTGGTGTTCCGACCATCAGACAGTAATATTTGTGCCACGCAAAGAGTACCTAGGTATGGCCAGTAAGCTATGTGACAGCTCACTGTGACAAAGGTGGTACACTTCTGTTACACATCAGTGGAAGATGTGTAAGGAGGTGCATGAAGAAGGATGCATTGTACTCAGTTATTGGTGTGATGAAAACTGGGAACTATAGATGTGTTATGACCTCTGATGTGATTGTCCTTCAGATACTCAGTACTCATGCTACATACAAGGGAGTAGTCATCACTGTGACCACATACCAGTAGATTGTCCACATGCCATCTACCCCAGGACACAGGTCACATACCTATTGGTTTGATTATAGGGTGCGATGTCCACATTATACTTGAGTTGTGTGTTTGTTTTTCTGACTTAACAAACCCCCCATGTTTTCTTGTCATTGCAGGTGTTGTCATGGCTGTAGCACAATCTTTGGTTGGTGTTGATACTGTCTGTATTATATACTAATTTTACAGTTGGATCACCTAAATGGGAAGGAAAAGGCCTAGCAGACAGCCCAGATGTATGGACCTTGTCACTGGACCTGAGACATAGGTCACTTCAGACATGTTTACATACTGAGATGCTACGTATATGATACACTGGTCTGCCCACTTGGTGATATAGCTGTTTATGGCCACATCTCACAGTATTGATTGAATACCTCAGTGCGGAGTTGTGCCAAATGCCCTGACCTGGTCAAGTTCCACAAGGTGATAGTGTTGCCATCATATATTCCCTCGATGACCTCTATGAGGACATCTATCAGATGTAACAAATATAATGTAGCATTAAATACTCACATGGGTCTGTCACACACTGTCTATTTAAAAAATGTATTAAAATAGCAAAAACGCGTATATTCAACTAAGAAATCACTCCTATAAGGTTATATACGCTAATAGTAGGAGCCACAGTTCACAACCACTTCAAAAGTAAAAATACATTTATTTTATAAAAAACAATAAAAATGAACACAAAGGTTTAGAAACACAGTTCATACAGGTTAAGCGCTTTCATCTGCTGACTGCAGACTTCATCAGAACACTTCTCCCTTTGCAATTCCATCTTATAAAATTAAATTTAAAATGTTTACATCACTGGGAATGTACACTCAATCATCACTTCTCTGAATATTATGACCTTATAAATATTCATTAGCACCAGCAGCTCTCTAATAGCTGACAACACTACACTTTAAATCAGCAGGTTTAACATCTTATTACCTACCTTACTAAGTAATTTGACTTAATGACCTCAAATATAACTATAACATTTCTATACCAGTGCAACATATCTTCTTTTCCTTACTATTTAATATTTTTCACTTTGTATTTGAACTTCTTTTTTGCTGTGCAATGTACCCTACAATGAAATTACATACATTTCTTATAAAAGCTACAGTTAATCATGCAACATAACACTCCTTAACCTTATTATTTTTCCACTACTCATATACAGATGTGTATGTGTGAATATACACTAATATACATTATTTCATACCCTAGCATCTAGTATAGGCGTTGTTGGTATATGGTCATTCGATCCAGGTGCTTTAGCTGCATTCAGCTTTAATTGCCATTTTACTTCCATTTCTCCTAGTTTTACCTTAATGTTATCACTCCTATTATTTATTTTGCCCTGTTCCAGTATCCCAAACTTAAAAGAATAGTTCTCATCATATGTCTGTATATCTCTACTTAAAGCATTGTTACAATCTTTTTTTCTGATGCAATATGTATGGTCGTAAATCCTGTTCCTCAACTGTCTGTCCGTCTTTCCCACATAAAAACTTGGGCATGTCACACACTTAGCTAAATATATGACATGCTGGGATAGACAGTTACCCTTCCTAAACCTTATATTGGTATGATTTGCATCCCCTTACTTGATAGTTTTTTCTTCAATAATTTCTTTACACTGCTGGCACCGACCACATCTCTTAGTATATTCAATCTTTGTATCATGAATTAACCCTGTATTCCCTTTTTCAGATCTACTCTTTAAATTATACCCTATCTTATACACATAACTTGGTGCAGTACCCACTTTACTATATACCATTTATGTTGGATAATTCTATTTACATCCTCTGCATATGGACTGTATTCTACTATACATGCTCTGTTATATTTAATATCAATGTCTTTCTCTGCATCACACTTTACCTTCTCCAAACGTATATCTATAAGGGGTTTATATTCCTATCCCCATTCTTTTAATACATAGCTGGTGACATAATTTATTATATTTCTAAAAATGTCCATGAAGACGTTGGTCTATCTCACAGATGAGAAGAGTCAGGATGTGTCTATACATGCAGTGATCTCTGTTTGGCCCTTTACTGTCTGGACTTTATTTCTTGACATTTCAGGCTAAAGTATACGGCCTTTGGCTTATCAGGTTTGCTGATTCTTGCATATTGAGTTCAATCACTTAGTCCATCAATGATGATAACATACGACATACAGAGCTAACACAGACAAATGAATGGTGACAAAGCCACAGAATCTAAAATAAATGCAGAAAGGTGTATTGATGCTGTCCTACTGAAAACTGGAATTCCATGCTAATTACAGCATTGACAACAGTCCTGCTATACTCAAATCCAGTGATGCAAGCACTGGGAGCACATGTAGATAGCAATCTGAACTTCAAACACCAAGTTTCCACACTGGTATTGGAAGCCTACATTGTGCACATCATAAATTATGCCATGATATTCAGATTGTGGGATTGCATGACAGCACTATACTCAAACCTTATCAGAATATTAATAGAGTATAAGGCTCTGTTTTGCATGTACGTCACCAGACAAATGCACCAGCTGGAGAGACCTCAGGGCTTTCTCATCAAGAAAACACAGAGCCTACAATCCATGCCATGGCATGTGGATAGACTGAAAGCCATGCCACTGTAATCTGTATTGTATAGGATAAGGTGACTTCTGCTTGGCCTCCATGCCAGTCTCTGACCCTGTCCTGGTGAGAATAGTGCATATACACAAATCAAATATAGCTGACTACATCAGCAGTGTCTGTTGAAGAAAATACGGTAATAACAGTGTCACACACACACACACACACACACACACACACACACACACACACACACACACACACACACACACACACATACACAGAGTTGACTGAAGTCAGAACAGCGCCCCTACTTTTTTATGTACATAGACTACAAAAGGCAATAACTTACACAAGCCCTATGTCACAAGTCTGATTTCTACAAGACTGCAGGTCAACTTATAGTGGATGACATCAACAGGCCATGCTGGAGAGAATATTTTGGGAGGTCTGAATGAAATGGACATGCATGCATGTGCAAGTATCAAAATTCTGTCAATCCATGGCATTGGAACACTAACTGTAGGATGCACACGTCTGCTGTTCTGGCTAGACAGACAAACACAGCTGACTGCAGTGAAAACAGAACACCTACTTATCAAGTACACATACTAAAGAACTCAGTAATGTATGCAAGCACCACTGCACAAGTCTGACTTTTACAAGACAGCAGGTCAACTTATAGTGGATGACATCAATAGGCCATGTTGGAGAGAAGATGTTGGGAGGCCTGCATAAGTTCATAGCTTCATAGATTCATAGGAGGTGTGATAAACTGAGATGCTGCCAGCGCAGCTAGCTGGAATTTTGTAAGTAATTATGTGTCATTTCTAAATAGTAATATGATTTGTATGCCTGCTTTAACAATGTATGAAAACTATATGTTTTGTACTGAACTTCAAGATTGTACCACAGTGCACCCTGCTGGAAAAGAGCAGGCATGTATATAAACAATATGCCAATGCAAATGTATGATTTCATAGTAAATGTTGGAATACATAGAGTAAACTCTGAGAAAATAAAGAATTTTATGAATGTGTTTACCAGAACTAGAAGACAGAAATAGCTGCAGCTGGAAATGCTTTCTATTGTTTGAAACAGAGGTAATGACAGGTTCCTAAGGTAATTGTTTTATGACTTCCATTTTCTGGCAAGTTTCTAAGAGAGAATTGTCAGCTTCTAAGAGATACATATTTTTTCATAGAAATATGTTAAATTCTGTTGGTATCTGTTTAGCCTGGGAACTAGATGCAAGTGTCAAATAGTGATGTCATCTAGCTAACCCAGCAGTAATGTGTATTATTAACTTAAGAACTATCTCAGAGAGAAAGAGTGCATTTTGTATTTTGTTCTGGACCTTTTAACAACTCACCAGCACTTTGCCTTGCTCTGTAAGTAAGTTACTTAGGACATAGTTTCTCTTAGAGATAGATAGGAACATAACAAGATTAATGTACATGTTTTCCATATTTATGTGAAACTGTCCTACTATGCTATTTTAAAGTATTTCTTGTGATTGTGAACTCTGCTGTTACTGTGTTAAGTTAATAAGTATTGTCTTGTGCTTTTAGTATTTATTATTAAATATCTTTAAACCTTTTAATTGTGGCTTTTTGTGTAGAGATATTTAATTGCACATATATCTGGTGGCACTGTATAGGCCACTCTAGTATAGTTTTAAATGTTTGGCTCCACTTACCATTTGGATAATAGTAACATTACACAGTGGAATTGGTCACCCTTTAGGAAGGGCTTTAAAGCAGCTGATAAGTAGGAGTTCTGATGGCAGTGAAAACTTCCTTATGGTCTAGGAAGGACAGAGTATAGCTAGTAAACCTGTGCCAACCTTCCCCAGGTGTGTGTTTGTGTATAAATGAAATATCAAAGTGTGTGTGTGTGTGTGTGTGTGTGTGTGTGTGTGTGTGTGTGTGTGTGTGTGTGTGTGTCAGCTTCTTGGGCAGGGACATGAAGCAGTGGTTGGAGAGAGACAGAGTGCTGGAAGGTCTTGGCTTGGAACCCTGGCTAAGGACTCCACTTTATAGCTGTGCCAGTGGGGAGCTTTACTGGGGATTTGGAGAGAGAGAGAAACCAGCCCCAGATTGACTGTGTGCTGTTAAGGGAAATTGTACTTTACTCTGTGTGTGTGTGTGTGTGTGTGAGTGTGTGTGTGTGTGTGTGTGTGTGTGTGTGTGTGTGTGTGTGTGTGTGTGTGTGTGTGTGTGTGTGTGTGGTGTGTGTGTGCGTGTGTGTAGTGTTCATCCTCCCAAGGTACACGTCCCTCACTGGTGTTACTGGTGAGGATTGAGGCTCCTTTATTACTGGGCAGTGCACAGACATCACATATTAATTAGTGTCAGTGGTGAGATATCCACATCAAATATTAATTGGTTGGTAGTGGCGAGTTAGCACATCACATATTAATTGGCTTGTACTGATGTGTACAGTGAATTCCTGTAGCTTGTGTACAGTCATCACTGAAGGTGTTTTTGTACTCTAAATCAGACATGCAGTGAACATTCAGAGTTCACATCACAATTGTTTTATTTTTTTGTTAGCTTAATTAGTCATGGAGAGCAGGCAAGCATGTCAGCAGAGGAGTATGGCAAACTGAAAAAGAGTCATTTGGCTGAGATGTGCCAGGCTAAAGGACTGGTGCATGGAAACCTGACTAAAGCAGACATGATTGCAGTTTTACTCACAGCTGCATCTGGGAATAGCAACCAAGAGGATGATCAGACTGGCCGTGAAGATGTACAACCCTCAGAGAATGGACAGCTCAACCATTCTACAGGGGACTTAAAAAGCTATCTGGAGTTTGAGACTTGAGTTGGAGGACAAGTGTTTGGAAATGGAAGTATTAGAGTGACAGAGGCTTCTAGAGACTAAGGGGAATGAGAAACTGCTATGCCTGGAAGCTGAGGAGAAGGAGAGGCAGACATAGCCAACATCCTGGCAGACAGATTCAGTGCAAACTTCTCCCCCCTCCCCCCCAAAGGAGAAAATGCCTATCCCAACTGAATGTAACCTCCCTGACATCACAGATGCACAGGTGAAAGCTGCCCTCTCCAAAGCAAAAAACACATCTATGGGACTGGACGGTGTCCCAGGCTGTGTCTTACACGAGCTTCAAGAAGAACTTAACCCTCACATTAAGTCACTGTTCAAACTTAGCCTTACTACAGGATATGTTCCCAAAGAATGGCGTACATCTACAGTGGTCCCACACCACAAAGGCGGTGCCACAATGGACCCTGGAAACTATCGCCCCATAAGCCTGACTAGTCTGGTCTGTAAAGCTATAGAGCATATTATCATGGAACTCATAAACAAAGACATTGGGAGCCTCCAGACACTGGACCCTACCCAATTCAGCTTTGTTAAGGGAAGATCTTGCCTCTTAAACCTAGTTGATTTCTTTGAAACAGTTACCAAAGCCATAGATGAGGGCAAGGTAGTCCACACAGCCTACATGGACCACGCAAAAGCCTTCAACACAATACCCCACTCGGGGCATCATAAATAAGCTTACCAGCTTAAATATCAACCCCTATATCACAAGATGAGTTGCAAGCTGGCTCAGGGATAGAACCCACATGGTCAGAATCGCAAGTGCCATGTCCAAATCCTAACCAGTTACAAGTGGTATCCCACAGGGCTCAGTTCTGGGACCTCTCTTGTTCGGTATATACTTCTCTGAGGTTCCGGCTAACACGTGGGGATTATGGCTGACAAAGTTCGCAGATGACTGCAAACTGGGGGCCATAATCAAATCTCCAGCTGACACAAGTATCCTCCAAAAGGGTCTCACAGAGACAGATGCTTGGTGCCAGAGCCACGGCCTTAAGCTAAATGCTAGAAAGTGCATAGTCATCCCCTTTTGGAAAAACAAGGTGCCCACAAATTACCACATAAGTGGTAATCCATTAAGTACGGAAGAAGTAATTAGAGATTTGGGGACCAACGTAGATAGTAATCTCTACTTTGATAATCACATTGCCAAAGTGGTTAAAAAGACCTTCTATATAGCCCACCTTATCATGAAAGAGTTCGCATCTAGATCAAGAGAGGTCATTGTGCCCCTCTACTCATCACTCATCAGGCCCATAATTGAATGCAATGCTCCTTTTGGAATGTACCTTTCCTGACACCTGCAGCAACTTGAGAGACCCCAAAAGTACCTCACCAAGAGGATCATGGGCTACAAACAGATGTCCTATGCAGCTTGACTAAAGAAACTCCAGCTCTACTCAGTTGCTTACCACCTACTCAGAGGTGATCTATGCCTGACATACAAAGCCATGTCAAAACCAGAATTAATGGACATGCTTCACCTCAAAAAATCCAAGTCCCTTAGAGCTACACGCTCCAGGGACTTAAACCTCAGCACAAAAATAAATAGGACATGCTGGAGGGACAGATTCATTTCCCACAGGCTCCCCTCACTCTGGAATAGAATCCCAGTTCATGTTAGACGTAGCCCCTCGCTGACCCTCTTCAAGCAAAATCTTGACACGTGGATGGGAAATCGCAAATTCACCCCTGGGATCTCTTCTGTGTCCCTGCTAGACAGAGGCACAGTAAACTAATCTTAAAGGGTACCTTCTGTAACCTACTTTACAGAGGCACAGTAGGCTAATCTAATAGGGAGGCGGAAGCCAAATACACTCTGGCTCGGCTTATAAATTCCCTAGGGCAGATAACCTAGTATGAACCTATGAACCTAAAAGGAGATGCTGACTCTTCACTAGAGTCATGGAGGTAATGGGTAAGGGAGTAACTAAACTCCAGAAGCAACAGAGGTCAGTAAATTTCTTCCACAGTTTTCAGAGAGGGATAATTTTGACAGCTTTATTCACATGATTCAGATGGTATGTAAACAATATAATGTTGACCAAGGGTTCTGGGTACTGTTCCTGACCCCCTTATTCCATAGTAAAGCTGTAACTGTTCTGCCCAAACTGTCTGATCATGATTTTTTAAATTATAATGTTGTAAAGAACTGTTTGCTGGAATTGCTTAAGCTAGCACATGCAGCTTATAGGAAAAGGTTTTGTGAGCATAGACGCAAGGCAGACGAAAGTGTGTGTGAATATGTTGCTGAATTAAGCACTTATTTTCATAGATGGGTGAGTGGATATCAGGTCACTACTTCTGAATGGCTGGCAGAACTTTTGGTGAGGGAACAAGCCCTTAGCACTTTGACTGAGGAAATAAGGATCTGGTAGGCTGATAGACAATGCCTTACTGTAGATGAGATGGGGAAGAAGGGAGACCTATACCTAGCAAGTAGGGCATACCTGCACAGGAAAGGGACACCCAGTGCTACTCATGGGTCTAAGAGAACCCATGGTGGGCAGCCCAAACTGCCCCAACAGAATCTGCCAGTAGCAGGGGAAGCCACTAGTCCAGGTATACATCCAGGACATAGGGTTAAACGTTTGAAATGCAACCAGTGGGGCCATGTAGCATACATATATACATGGAGGGAAGGTCATGAACAAAAGGTGGGAGAGTGGGAATGACAAAATGCCAACAGTGGGTTGTCTCGAGACAATAAGGGTACCAAACTACCACAAGAGGTTATATCTTATCTTAGTAAATGGCAAAGAGACCAGTCTAAGAGAGACACAGCCTTTGACATAACCATTGTGAAGCCTGAAATGGTTACAGAGGAGCACTACATGCCTGGGCAATTACTCCAGTCAGAGCTTTAGGAGGGATCTCACTCCAAATACTTTTGGCTAGGGTTCACATTGACTTGGAGGTTGGAGAAGGAAGCCAGCAAGTAGATGTATTTGAGGATATCCCTGCAGATGTCCGGATAGGGAATGATTTTTATAATGCAGTACCGTGTGTTCATGCAGTTACACTCAGTCAGGCTTAGAGACAAGCATGTAGGTCTAGTAGCCTGGGGGTGACTCAGACAGACACACACTTGCAGCCAGGACTGGTGCGGTGGTTACTTCAGGGAGGGAGCTACCCTGCAGCAGTGATACTGAAGGTGAGCCACAGCTGCTTGTGGGTACTGATGTTCCCTTGGACAGAGTGATTGCAAGGCAGAGGTGAGTAGTAGTACCAGGCTGACAGTGAGGCACTGCTGTCAGAGGATACCAGATTTCCTGTGGAAAGGGATGTGGTAAGGGTTACAAAGAGAGAACTTAAGACAGGATCAACTCTCATACCCTACATTACAAGGTCTGAGGCAGGTAGCTAGTCAGGCACCTGATTTTCAAGGGAAGGGGAAATCTTTATACTGGGACAAAGGGTTACTGTATAGAGAGTGGACTCCTAAGGGAGGGTTAGAGGGCAAGAAAATGCAGCAGTTGGTAGTGCTTAGAGCCTACTGTCTGGCAGTTCTAGGCATAGCCCACGATATTCCCTTTGCAGGTCATATAGCATAAAATGTACAAAGAGAAGTATTATGCAGAACTTTTATTGGCCTGGGATTTCCAGAGATGTAACAGGGTACTACAGGATCTGTGAGCAGTGCCAAAATGTAGGCAAGGCAGGAGACAAGGTGAAAGCTCCTTTGATGCCTTTGCCTGTGATTGAGTTGCCACTTCAGAGGGTAGCTATGGATGTTGTGGGACCTCTGAGTACCCCAAGTTCTACAGGGAAAACATTTATCCTAGTGGTAGTAGATTATGTGACAAGATACCCTGAGGCAGTGGCTTTGCCCTCTATTGAGGCAGAAAAGGTGGCAAATGCTTTGTTAGAGATTTGCAGCAGGGTAGGTTTCCCAAATAAAATACTGACTGACAGAGGTGCCAATTTCATGTCAGACCTGCTGGCTTGTCTGTGGAAGTACTGTGGGCTGAAGCACCTAAAGACCACCGCTACTATCCCCAGACTAATGGTCTTGTTGAGAGGTTAAACTCTACACTCAAGTCCATGCTATGGGCATTTGCAGACCAGTTTAAGAGGGAGTGGGCAAATATTTGCCCCATCTGTTGTTTGCTTACAGAGTGGTACCCCATGACTCCACAGATTTTCACCCTTTGAGTTGTATGGGCATAGGGTGAGGGGACCTCTAGACAATTTGAGATGACTGGGAGGATGAGTGTGAATCCCACAATGAGTCTGTTATGGCATATGTCCTAAACCTCATGACAAGGCTCAGGGAACTTATGGGCTTGGTCCAGGAGAATCTGGCAGAAGCCCAACAGCAGAAAAAGGTCTGGTATGACAGGAATGTTTGAGCTAGAGAGTATGCTGTAGGAAGGCAGGTGATGGTTCTTGTTCTTATCAGACACAACAAGCTACAGGCAGCTTGTGAGGGACCCTACAAGGTGGTAAGGAAGGTCAGTGATGTTAACTACATGGTAGTACTGTTAGGCAGGAGGCAGGAGCACAAATTGTACCATGTTAACATGATGAAACCTTACCATGATAGGGAGGCCCTTGTGCTGAGTATTTGCAGGGGATTGCAGGAGGAGTCTGAGGAGATCTGGTGACTGATTTCCTCAGTGAGGCTTAGATTGACACCTCAGTGGAAGGGGTAGTAATGTCCCAGCAGCTATCGCCTACCCAAGTTTGAGAAATCTGAGCAGTGTTACAGGAGTTTGGGGACATGTTCACTGGCAAACCAGGGTGCACCCACCTGGTGCAACACCAGGTGGATACAGGAGCCCAAAGGCCTATTAGGCAGGCCCCTTATAGGATGTCAGATAGAGTCAAACAGATTCTGAGGGAAGAGATATAGAAAATGGTGGAATTAGGGGGTAATTCAGGAGTCCAGCAGTCCCTAGGCATCCCCAGTGGTACTGGTACCAAATAAGGATGTTAGCACCAGGTTCTGTGTGGACTACAGGAAATTATATAGTCACACAGTGTCTGATGCTACCCCATGATTAGGACAGATGAAGCCCTAGAGCAGCTGGGAGGGACTATGTATGTTACCACACTGATCTTATCAAGGGTTACTGGCAGGTGTCCTTGACTCAGTGCTAGAGAGAGGTCAGCCTTTTTGACTCACTTTGGCTTGTATGAGTTCACAAATATGCCCGTTGGGATGAACAATTTTCCAGCGACTTTACAGAGGCTGGTAGATCAATTCCTAGGAGGAGCAGGGGATTTTGCCATTGCTTATCTAGATGATATTGCCATCTACAGCCACTCCTGGCAAGATCACCTTCATCATGTCAGGGAGGTGCTGGGCATACTAGAGAAGGCAGGGTTGACCATTAAGCCCAGCAAATGTCAGGTGGGTATAGCAGAGGTCTCATACCTGGGACATAGAGTGGAGAGTGGTCAGATCAGGCCAGAACTGGCCAAAGTGGAAGCCTTTCTGGCATGGCCTGCACCTATTATCAAAAAGCAGGTGAGGGTATTTTTAGGGACAGCAGTGTACTACAGAAAGTTCATCCTCTGTTATAGTACCATAGCTGCTCCCCTCACAGACCTGACAAGAAAAAACAGGCCAGATAAGGCAGTGTGGACCCTAACATATGAGCAGGCATTCCAAAAGCTTACAAAAGCTTTGGGAGGACCCCCTGTGCAAGCCAGTCCAGATTACAGCAAAGTATTTGTTGTGCAGGTGGATGCTTCAAACCATGGGGTGGGAGCTGTACTTAGCCAGATTTCTTCAGAGGGAGAAGAACACCCAGTGGTTTATCTCAGTCGTAGACTTCAACCCAGGGTGGAATGCTATGCAGCTATAGAAAAGGAATGTCTAGTCACAGTGTGGGCACTGCAGAAACTTCAGCCTTATCTGTATTGAAAGTAATTCACTGTAGTTACAGATCATAATCCTCTAACATGGTTACATCAAGCCAGGCCAGCAAAATGCTAAGTTGCTAAGGTGGAGCCTAAGGTTGCAAGTATATGATATGGCAGTGCAGCACCACAGTGGGGTTAGCAATATGAATTCAGATGGGATCTCAAGACAGGGAATAGGGTAAAGTATTCCCAGATAGGCTAAATCCTCTAAAGCAGCATCTCTCAAGGGACACTTGAAAAACTAGCTTGAGTTCTTGTTTAGGGGAGAAATGTGATAAACCGAAATGCTGCCAGCCCAGCTAGCTGGAATTTTGTAAATAATTCTATGTAATTTGTGAATAGTAATATGATTTGTATGCTTGCCTTAAAATGTAAGAAAACTAACTGTTCTGTACTGAGCTTCAAGATTGTAACCACAGTGCATCCATGCTGGAAAAGAGTAGACGTGTATAAACAATATGCCAATGCAAATGTATGGTTTCATAGTAAAAGTTGAAATATACAGAGTTAACTTGCAAACTCTGAAAAAATAAATAAAGATTTTTATGAGTGCGTTTACCAGAACTAGAAGACAAAATGTCTACAGCTGGAAATTCATTCTATTGTTTGAAACAGAGGTAATTACAGGTTTCCAAGGTAATTCATAGTTGTTTTACGACTTCCATTTTCTGGCAAGCTTCTAAGAGAGAATTGTCAGCTTCTAAGAGATAAGTATTTTTCATGGAGACATGTTAAATTCTATTGGTATCTGTTTATCCTAGGAACTAGATGCAAGTGCCAAATGATGTCCTCTAGCTAACCAAGCAGTAATATATATTATTAACTTAAGAACTATCTTAGAGAGAAAGAGTGCATTTTGTGTTTTGTTCTGGACCTGTTAACAACTCACCAGCACTTTGCCTTGCTCCGTAAGTAAGTTATTTAGAACATAGTTTTTCTTTTAAAGATACCTAGGAATATAGCAAGATTAGTGTAGATTTTTTTTTTATATTTATGTGAGACTGTCCTACTATTAAAGTATTTCTTATGATTGCAAACCCTGCTTTCACTGTGTTAATAAGTATTGTCTTGTGCTTCTATTATGTATTATTAGATATTTTTAAACCTTTTAATTGTGGCTGTTTTTGTGTAGAGATATTTAACCTCTTAGCGTACTTGCACATGTATTTGATGATACTGTACAGGCCACTCTAGAATAGCCTTAAACATTTGGTCACACTTACCATTTGGATAATAGTAACATTACACAGTGGAATTGGTCACCCTTTGGGAAGGGCCTTATAGTAGCTGATAAGTAGGGGTTCTGGTGGCAGTGCTAACTACCTTATGGTCTGGGCAGAAGGGAGCATAGCTAGTAAACCTGTGCCAGCCTTCCCCAGGTGTGTGTATACATCAAATCTCAAAGTGCATGTGTGTGTCAGCTACTTGTGCAGAGACATGAAGCACTGGTTGGACAGAGAGAATGCTGGCAGGACTTAGCTTGGAAACCTGGCTGAAGACTCCACTCTATAGCTGTGCCAGTGGGGAGTCTTATTGCAAATATGGAGATAAGAGTAAGAAACCAGCCCCAGACTTATTGTGATTTCTGTGTGGTCTTAAGGGAAATTGTACTTTACTGTGTGTGTGTACTGTTCATCCTCCCAATGTGCACATCCCTCACTGGTGTTAGTGGTGGGGATTAAGGTTCCTTGATTACTGGGCCAGTGCATGGGCATCACAGTAGGCTACTACCCTAATGGCCATAAGATGTTTACTAGCCTAGCTGTGTAAAAACACAGTAACCTTTATTAAGCATAGTTAAATGGTCGTTAGTAGCCCAGCAATTTTGTGAACAACACCAACTGGCATTGTCCATGTTGATGTTATTCACATGTCCAACCCATCTAATTGTCAATGCTGCCATTGAATAAGTTCATTGAGGAGCACTGATTCACATGCAGTGGGAGCTTACTACAGTGGGGTGTCTATTGCTGCGAGATATATCTGTCTCCCCCGCATGTTCTGTTTATGTCACAGGCTAGGTTGAGATCCCTGGAGCAAGTTATTCTTGTCATATTTGATTTGCAGATATCCAGGATTTCCAGTAGGGCCTGCATGATATTAAGTACAGTGACAGGTCTTTCAGTCTTTTTAGGTCTGTCATAAGTTTATAGGTTCATATGTGTTTACTAGGCTAACAACCACAAGGTCCTTTTTAAGCCTATCCATGTATCCCGAATCTTTGACAAGTTCTGACACCCTTGATAAGTGTAAGCATGAGCCTGGAAGATAAACCATTTACAGGTTACCTGTTCTGACAAGTTTTGGAGGTCCTGGATTCTCCTAGTCACAAATCTATGTGTTTTCTCCATTTGTTGCAGGTATCTGGAGAGGTAAAGCCAGCATTGAGTATTATACTTAATTAGTGGTCTGATAAGGGTAGAGTACAGCAGAGCTATGACCTAACTGGTCTAGGATGTGATGGCCTTATTTATGAAGTGTGCAAACCACTATGGACATATAGTGATTGAAGTATAGATTGCTATCTCAGACATCTCAGATGCTCAGGTAAGAGCCGCCCTCTCCAAAGCAAAAAACACAGCATCAATGGGACCAGATGGTGTCCCGGGCTGCGTCCTACATGAACTCCAAGAAGAGCTAAACCTAAACATAAAACTACTGTTCAATCTCAGCCTTACTACAGGATATGTGCCAAAAGAGAGGTGTACAGCAACAGTGGTTCCTCTCCACAAAGGTGATGCCTCAATGGATCCTGGAAACTATCGCCCCATAAGCCTGACTAGCTTGGTCTGCAAAGCTATGGAAAGGATCATCATGGACCTCATAAATAAAGATATTGGGGACCTACAGACATTGGATCCTACCCAGTTTGGCTTTGTTAAGGGCAGATCCTGCCTCTTAAACCTAGTCGATTTCTTTGAAACAGTCAGCAAGGCCATTGACGAGGGGAAGGTGGTCCACACAGCCTACCTGGACCTTGCAAAAGTCTTCGATAAAATACCCACTCAGGCATTATAGATAAGCTCACCAGCTTAAATATAAACCCCTATGTCACTAGATGGGTTGCAAACTGGCTCAAGGACAGAACCCACATGGTTAGAATTGCTGGAGCCATGTCAGACTCCAAACCAGTTACAAGTGGCGTCCCACAAGGCTCAGTCCTGGGACCTCTCTTGTTCGGTATATATTTCTTGGAGGTACAGGCCAACACGGAAGGACTGTGGCCAACCAAGTTCGCAGATGATTGCAAACTGGGTGCCATAATTGACTCTCCAGCTGACACAAGCATCCTCCAAAAGGGCCTCATAGAAACAGACAACTGGTGCCAGAGCCATGGCCTCAAGCTAAATGCCAAAAAGTGTATAGTCATCCCTTTTGACAAAAACAAAGTGCCCACAAATTACCACATAGGCGGTAATCCATTAAGTACAGAAGAAGTAATTAGGGACCTAGGGACCCAAGTTGGTAGCAATTTCTCATTTGACAACCACGTGGCCAAAGTGGTTAGAAAAAACATTTTATATAGCCCACCTAATCATGAAGGGATTCACATCTAGATTAGGGGAGGTCATCGTGCCTCTTTACTCATCCGTCATCAGGCCCATAATTTAGTACAATGCCCCTTTTGGGATGTACCTTACCAGACACCTGCAGCAACTACAAAGACCCCAAAAGTACCTCACCAAGAGGATCAAAGGGCTCAAACAGATGCCATATGCTGCCCGGTTAAAGAAACTCCAGCTCTACTCAGTGGCATACCGCCTGCTCAGAGACGATCTGTGCCTGACATATAAAGCCATGTCCAACCCGGAATTAATGGACATGCTGCACCTCAGAAAATCCAAATCCCATTGAGCTACAAGCTCGAGAGACTTGAACCTCAGCACTGAAATAAATAGGACATGCTGGAGGGACAGATTCATAACCCAGAGGCTCCCTTCACTCTGGAATAAAAATCCCAGTCCAGGTTAGGCAGAGTCCCTCATTGACTCTCTTCAAGAGGAATCTTGATGAGTGGATGGGAGATCGTAGCTTTACCCCGGGTATCACTTCTGTGTCACTGTTAGACAGAGGCACAGTATACTAACCTTGAAAAAAGGCATAGCAAAATTAATTTAAAATGGGTGGCAAAAGCCAAACACACTCTGGCTAGGCTTATAAATGCTCTAGGGCAGATAGCCTAGTATGAACCTATGAACCTATCAACATATGTTCCCAAGTCTCACAACACTGTGCTTGAGATTAGACGGGTATTATGTATATCATAATTAGCAGAGGTACTTCATTGTCAAAGGGGACAATGAGGCATTATTTACTTTAAGGTACAGTCCATGAGAGTTTGGCATCAATCATTTGTCTGTCAGCTCCTTCTGTAATATGTTACCTATTTAACAGTCATCTGCAACCTTGATAAACTAAAGGTGATCTACCTTTGCCTGGGCCTCAGAGAAATAGTTTATAGGTTCATAGGTTTAAAGGTGTGTACTAGGCTAATGGCCCTGGAACCTTTACAAGCCTAGCCCCCAAAAACGTGCGCAGTCACCGTGCCACCCGGTGTTAGTTCACAGTGTCCAAATCCAAAAGGGCAACTGGAATGATCCCTGGAGTCATCTTTCTGTTACCCATCCACTTGTAAAGATTTCTCTTAAAAAGGCCAGCGAGGTGCCCTGCTTAACATGAATGTGAAGCTTATTCCAGAGTATGGGCAGTCTTTGGGAGATGAATCTGTCCCTCCAGCATGTTCTGTTAATTGTTGTAATGAGGTTGTGATCTCTGGAGTGTGTGGATTGGGAAGATTGGGATTCCTTAGGTGTAGCAGTTCATGTAGGGCTAGGTCAGACTTGGCTTTGTAAGTCAAGCAGAGATCACCTCTAAGTAGATGATAAGAGATTGAGAATAGCTGGAGTTTCTTGATCTGTCCAGGTAGGACATGTGTTTAAGGCCTGGGATCCTTTTTGTGAGGTACTTTTGTGGCCTCTCCAGCTGTTGTAGGTGTCTGGTCTGGTACATACCAAATGGAGCATTATGTTCAATAATTGGTCTAATGAGGGATGAGTAGAGAGGGATGATGACCTCTTTTTCCTGGAGGTGTAAAGTTTGGTTATAAGATGTGCCACGTAGAAGGACTTTCTGACCATAGTGGCAATGTGGTGGTCAAAGGTAAGGTTGCTGTCGAACTGGGTGCCCAGATCTCTTATGGCCCTTCAGTGTTCAGTGGGCTCCCATCAACGTGGTAATTCATGGGAACTGAGTTTTTTCCAAAGGGGAAGGTAACACATTTTTTGGCATTAAGCTTCAGGACATGGTTCCGACACCAGTCACTGGTCTCAAAGAGGCCCTTTTGTAGGATGTCTGCATCACTTGGGGAGTTGATAATGACTCCTAGATTTCAGTCATCAGTGAACTTGGTCAGCCAGAGTCCTTCTGTTCTGGCCTGGATTTCTGAGAATTAGATGCCAAACAATAGAGGGCTCAGGACCAAGCCCTGTAGGACTCCACTCACGACTGATAGCCTGACTTTGAATCCACAACATTCACTCTGTGGGTCCTGTCTGTGATCCAATTTGCAACCCACCTAGTGATGCAAGGATTGATGCCTAGTTTGGTGAGTTTATCAATGATACCTGAGTGGGGAATGGTATCAAAGGCCTTGGCCAGGTTGAGGTAGGCTGTATGTACTGCCTTACCCTCATCCACAGCCTTGGTGACTGCCTCAAAGAAGTCAACCAGGTTTAGCAGGCAGGATTTCCCCTGGACAAAGCCAAACTGTGTGGGATCAAGAATTTGGAGATTGCCTATATCTCTGTTTAGCAAGTCCATGATGATGCGCTCCATAGCTTTACATACTAGACTCATCAGGCTAATGGGGCAATAGTTCCCTTGGTCTGTAGTTGCTCCTCCTTTATGGAACAGGATGACTGTAGCAGTGCACCATTCATTAGGGACATAGCCTGAGGTAAGACTGTGATTGAACAAGGCACACAGATGTGGTGCCTTTTCATTTTGTCAGTCATGTAGGATGCAGCCAGGGATATTATCAAGTCCCATGGATGCTGTATTCTTAGCTTTGGACAAAACAGGTTTTACCTGTGCTGCAGAATTAGTGGGTACCGGGCTTTCTTCTGGTATTGTGATAGGGCCCTTGGGGGGAGAGGGGTTAAGTTGGCACTGAATCTGTCGGCCAGTATGTTGGCTATATCTGTTGGCACAGTATAGGAGGTGCCATTGTGTAATAACTTAGAGCAAATCTGGGTATTCCCTTTGACGTTTTTTATATAGCTATAGAAGGCTTTGTGGTTGTTTTTGGTGTCAGCTGTAATTTAAACAGAGTCAGTTTCCAAACAGTTGAAGGCCCAGCACAGATCATTGTGGTATTCCATTGGTAAGTGGTCTATTGGTGAAGGTGCAGTCCCCAGCTTTGACAGTGTGTGTTCTGTTGGTGAACCAGTTGGCTACCCATCTAGTAATGTATTGGTTAATTCACAGATGGGAGATTTTCTCTATGACACATGAATGGGGGATAGTGTCAAAGGCCTTGGATAACTCATCATAGGTGATATGTCTTGTTATCCCTCACCCAGGTCTTTAAGGTCAGTATCAAAGAAGTTCACTTGGTTTAATAAACAAGTTCTACCCTTGACAAAACAAACACGGGTTGGGTTAAGTGTATTGAAGGTCACCTATGTCCCTGTGGATAAGGTCCATGTGGATTCCTTCCCTAGCCTTGCAGATAAGGCTTTTTAGGATTATTGATCAATAGTTCTAGTTCTGCATGTTACCAGAGTGAAGCACATTGCATATCACACACCATTTGATATTACGTTCTGTAGTGTTGGTGATATATGTGTGGAAAAAGTACTGAGACACTAGGGTTGCAGTGCTTGGAGGAGGCAATACATGGCAGTATTGTAAGTATGAGACATATTGTTAGGTAGGGTCTTCAGTTTGTTATGTTTCCCTATGTAATTTCAAGCCATAGACAGGAAATAGGACAGTAAGCTGCAGTAATAGATAGTAAAATTTACTTTTCTATAGCTCGGCGAGCAGCGGGTTTGCACAACAGTTGGCAAAGTGCTTGTGCATGTGAGATACACATTTTCAATACTATTCCTGTTTGCATGTAACAAAGCAGTGTGCAAAAGTGAGCCACACTACTAAAGTCTATGAGTTAGTATTGAGTCTATGAAACACAACTGTTGCTTACCTGATTCTGTGGCAAGAAGTGTAAATGTATTGACACGTTTCTATTTGAGCCCAGATGATACTGGTTTCAAATCCAGGAATATCTAATACTTTAAAATAAACTTTGATAATGTGATGACATGAATTCTTTATAGTACATGTGTTGTTGTGTGTTGGTATAGTGCAGTGGTGTTAATCAGCATTGTGTGTAGATAACTGTTGCATTTTACTGGTGCTCACCATTGCCTTGCATTGGTGTGTGATGCACACCTCTGCCCAAAGATAGAGCCCCAAAAAGTGAAGGGATCCATTGCTTTTTTGCTACTTGTGTGCTGTGTGTTATTCTATTTTTGACCAGGTTAAAGTGGTGAAAATGGGATAGATAAGAAGGTGGTGAAATAGGGAGCAAGCAGTGGGAAGAGCAAAGGGAAAGCAGGATAGGAATAATATCCATTTCTTTAACTGCGTAAAGTGAAAATATGTGCAGAATATTAACTGAATTTGGATTGTCACCTCCACAAACAGGGATGACCACAACACAATCATGTTGTTTAGCTAACTGGACTGAATCTAGTGTGTCAAGAAGACAGGGGTGCAAGATGGAGAGCTATGTAAGGGAGAATTTTTTTGTGGGACAGGTGCCCATTTATTTATTTTTTTAATTGAGAGAGAGAGAGAAAGAAATGCTGCGGAAGGGATATTGGTATGTCTGGGTTAGGCAACTTAGGTAGATGAGGAAACAATTGCAAAAATACAAGATAAACAAGATAACAGACAGGGGCAGAGATTGACACAAAAGGTTGGAGGACACCATGATAGGAGTGAGGCAGTGGACAACCTAGGATCATGCCCATCAAGCTTGGAGACAGTGAGAATATAATCCTCACCCACTAGACTGTCATCACTGTCACCTTACTCTTCTGGTGCCTGGAGTGCTTGACATCCTCTCTATCTGGCATAGGTGTGTACCAAAGGTGTGGTGCACGACCCTATACAACAACCCTGGCAAATTGCTGTGGGTGATAAAATCACCACCTCCAACACAGCTCCCAGAAAGTACCATTGGACCAGCCTCCAAGGCAAGACTAGATGTGGGTGCAGGTAGTGCAAGAGCAGCAGAGACAGTGCTGTCAGCTTGGAACCCAGACATGCTGGACATTGGTGCTGAAGATGATGGGGGGCACTGGCTAATCCACTGGGGCTGACCTTCCTTGCTGTGCTGTGGAGCATTCAGTGATGTGGTACACATGGATGACATGGACACATTTTGATGACACATAATAAAAATAAAAAAGAAATAAAAAATGCAAAGGAAAAAAATAAAAATAAAATAAAAATAAATAAAATAAAATAATAGCGATATGGGTAGGGTGAGGAAAAAAGATAAAATGTTTGCCATCATATGTGACATTCAATGCATTAATACAATTATACAAGTTTTTTATCTTAAGTTTTACATTTAGGGACACCTCATGAAATATACACACTGTACTACAGATTGCTCAAAGTAATCCTTGAAATGTGCATATATTGCATATATGTGTGTTTCAGTTATACAGATTACAGTTTACAGCAGGGCATTTGTGCCACTGGTACAGAGTTTTTAATTTAATGTAAATATTATTGAAGAAATAACAGTATTGTATAGGTATGAATTATGGTATCTGAACCTCCAACCTCTGACTAAAGTCTAATACTGCACTGTTACAACTGGTTTGTGCTTCAGACTAATGCATGCATACTTGCTTTTAAGGTTGTGATACCATGCTCAATTTGATACATCTCTATAAAATACCAAAAACGCTCTCTTTAACTTTTAATGCTACAGTAACACTTCTTTTTTGCTGCATACATACCACAGCCATAAACTTATACCTGCTGCCACAAGGCTAGTTACATGACATTCTGTGTCAACCATTGTGCAACACCACTTAGCAGGTTTCCACAGTGCCCAATATAATTAATTGAATCTATCTGGTTTCTACTTTTGGCTATCTGGGTTCTGTCTGCAGGTGTCTACTTCCTATGTGGTCCAGTTGCTCACTGCCGTACTTCATGCAAACAAGATATGCACAGCCAAACTTGGCATTCATTTCCTTCATTCCTGTGATTGTACTAAGCACAACATTGCACAAACACTGACCCCAAAAAAGAAAATAAATAAAAAATTAAAAAAAAAAGGGACAAGTAGTTGAAATGAGGAAAATGAATCTATGACATGCACACTAGAAACAGTTGGTTCACATAAAATATATACATAGATCTGGATTTGAACTCTCACTTCATTGAAACTTCAGAACACAGGAAGGGTGCCTTATCCCTCTTTACCACACAGTTTTGCAGCATGGAACTGAAATCAGTCTACATATAACTGTTTGTACATTTATTATTTTTGGACATAGTGCACTGAGTGATCACACAACCATTTATGATTATTGCTTGCAAATGTGCAGCTCAGTCTTACCTCTCTGTGCTTGTTGGGCATTCTTCTATGTGTCTCAGGCAGGTATGTTCTTATCCATAAGCAACATTTTACCTGCACCTAGAATGATGCCCCAATACAAACAAAAAATGATTGACTTCAATAATTGGCTTAGTTTTTGGTGTCATTCTAAGGGGACCCAGTATCTGTCAGCCTGGGATGTCATGATCGACAGACCTCAATACTTTGCCAGAGATGGTCTTCATCTGTCACCCCTGTGATTTTGGCTACTGGCTAAGGATATTGCCACCCCCATAGTGCCTTTTTAGGCAGTATAACAAGGACAAAACTCCTGATGTAAAAATATCAACCAAAAACATCCTCAAGATCATGTTACTAAAAGCTAGGAGTCTTAACATGAAACTGTACTCATTGGAAGAAGTCCTCACCCTCAAGGATGCAGACATTTGTGCAGTCACAGAGACCTGATTCAAGGCTGTGGCGAGCACCCCAGCTATACTGGATAGACCTCCTTCCAAATGTTCAGACCGCAACATGAAGGCAAGAAAACTAAATGAGGTGGTGTATCAATATTCATCAAGGATAAATACACCTCCAGATTGGTTAAATATTTTGAAGCCCTAGAGATGCTTCAGGTGCAATTAACTGTTGGTAGGACACATATTAAAGTCATTGCCAGCTACAGAACTGCCTCCATGAATCAGAACACCCATTCTGCCAATTTAGATCTACTTGAGTCTATCAAGATACATTTTAACACCATATTTGTGGGTGACTTTAACTACCCTAGCATTGAGTAGGTGAATTACTTGTGCTCAAACTCATCTCCCCAAAGGCTCCTTGACTTTGTCAGCTCCAATGCTCTGGACCAGCTTGTTGACACCACCACCAGGGGTGCCAACATCCTGGACCTGGTGCTTACAAATATCGAAGACCAGTGTAGCTCCTCCACTGTGAGTTCATCCATGGTGAGATCTGACCACACATCAGTCTCATTTGAGGTAACTATCACACCTGACCTTCCCTTAGCAGCAACTGGATGAAAAAACTTCTCCAAAGCAGATTATAACCTGTTATTGGATGGTATAAATAACTTCATTGCACCTCTCCCCTTAGATGGAACCTGTAACTATGTAAAGCTCTACACCAATGCCCTATACAAGCACCTTTATAACTGCATTGACTTGACAGTACCTGTTGGGACCAAGCAAAGCTCTTCAAGGAATAGCAAACCTGCCTGGTGGACAACTACCATTAACAGACTTTACAAAAAAAGGAAGAAACTGCTGTCCTAGAGTAAGAAGGAGCAGGCTCTAAACTGGATACACTCCATCCTCAGCTTAAATAAGCAAATAATACATCTTGTGAAGTCTTCAAAGGTAAACAAACTGCTAATCTAACTTATCTTCCTCAACCGGGCATTCTTTAGTTGCATCCATAACCTAAATGATAAGGCTTTGATTTGGGTTGAACTGGTAGTTAATGGTAACGCATACACTGAGCTGGTTGACATAGCTAACCTGCAAGCCAACAGGTTCGGTGAAAACTCACTCCCCTCTACCACCACACTTAATTCATAACATCACTACCACCTGCCCCCTAACTTGTATCCCTAAAGAGCAGGTCATACATGCCCTCTCCAAGCCAAAAACACAGAATCAATGGGACCTGATAACATCCCAAGCTGTTTCCTACATGGGCTCAAACAATAATTAGCATCACCATTGGCTACTCTTTTCAATCACAGTCTAAGCACCAGCTTCATCCCAGCTGAATAGAAAACAGCCACTGTTATCCCCTGCACAAAGGTGGTGCTTCTACTGATCTTGGAACTACAGAACTATTAGCCTGACTAGCCTTATCTGCAAAGCCATGCAGAGAATCATTATGGACCTTATCAACAAAGATATAGGTAATCAACAAGTACTAGATCCTAGCCAGTTTGGATTTGTCAAGGTGAGAACATGCTTCATAAACCTGGTGGACTTCTTTGAGAGAGTTACAAGGGTCCTGGACAAACAGAAATCTGTGCATACAACCTACCAAGTCTTGGCTAAGGTATATGACACTATCCCTCACCTCAGGCATCATTGATAAACTCTCTCAGCTGGACATCAACCCTTATATCATAAGGTGGGTTGCAAACTGTTCTCTGATAGACCCTATACAGTCAAATCAAGGGAAACCACTTCCAGTAGTAGACCCATTACCAGTCGTGTTCACAGGGATCGGTCCTGGGAACTCTACTGTTTGGAATATATTTGTCCGAAGCACAAGATAAAACCAAGGGACAGTGGCTGACAAAGTTTGCTGATGACTGCAAACTGCGTGTGGTCATAGAATTTCCAAATGATGTCAGAATCCTTCAAGAAGATCTTACACAAACAAATGACTGGTGACAAAGTCATGGCCTCAAATTCAATGCAAAAAATGCATTATTATCCTTTTTAGCATGAGCAATGTTCCTGCAAATTACCACATAAATGGCAATACTGTAAGTACACTCTCAGTGGTGAGATATCTGGGCACTCAGGTTGACAGCAATATTTCATTTGATCACCATGTCTCCAGAGTGGTAAGAAGGGTATTCTATATGGTACACCTCACAAGTAAGGGCATTGCATTGAGAAAAAGTGAAGTTATCACCTCCATGTACTCTTCACTCATTAGGCCAATAATTGAGTACAATTCCTTCTTTAGTATGTACTTTTCAAAGCACCTGCAGCAATTGGAGAAATCACAAAGGCTCCTCACAAAGAAAATTCAAGGCCTTCAGCAGCAATCCTATGTGGATCATCTGAAATCACTGCCACTTTATTCTGTTTCATAATGACTACTCAGAGACTATCTCTGCCTTGCATATAAGGTGATCTCTGACCCCACTTTATTGGAAATGCTGCACATTTGCAAGTCAAATGCCACATGGGTTACTCGCTCTATAAACCTAAACCTGGTATGCGACATCAATAGAACCTGCTGGAGAGACAGACTTGCCTCCCAGAGATTACCACACCATTGGAATAGACTCCCACTTCACATCAAACAGACCACCTCATTGGACTTCTTTAAACATAATCTGGATGATTGGATGGGTAACAATAAATTCACCCCAGAGGGTCCACCTGTGTCCCTCTTGAAAAGGGGCAATAGGTGCTGATCATGGTAACAAGGGTAAAAATTGGCTAAGCTTGTAAGGGCCATTGAGACATTAGCCTAGTAACTTACTATGATTCTATGATCCTTTGCTTATCTGACCAGTAATCTGAGACATGCAGTCTGTAAGCCATTCTATATCACTGTCCTTAACATTTGTCTTGATATTAAATGGAAATATCATATGCAGTTGCCAACAAATGAAGAAGAGGTTGAATGTTGATGAACAGAACCTGTGAACTGTGTGTTGCTTACTTACATTTCCAGCCTTACATCTAACACGTTGTAAGTCTAACTTGACACACCCACTGTATGCACAGGAGCCTGCATAGCTGTTGTGTTTTCCTTCTCCAAAGTAAGCATTCACAGCTGCAATCCATATGTTTACATCTCCTTTATGGAGCCAAGTATTTGGGATTCAGCAATTCTAATCAGTTCACACCTCATTGGCATTTTTACCATGCTAACAACCCTGAATCTGCAGCATATAAAAAGGCAACTATGTAATTAGGTAAACTGAAGATGCAGACACTTGTTTTTGTGGAGAAACTGAACATAAGCCATTACTTTGGGATATATCTGCATAGAGGATTATTGAACTTGAGAAGGTATGCTTGCATTTTGTCTGTAACATACTGCATATGCTGGAATGTAATTAAGAAAAATATGAAGGAAAGGCTTTTACACTTTTATCTGTATGCATTTGTTATGTACTAATGCCATTAGCATGTTTGTGAAGGCATTTCACAGGTGTACATGATTGCAATACCTTAAAATTGAATGTTCTGTGATAAATCTGTAGAAGTGTTTCAGGGACAGTCCATTTGATAGCAATTTTAGCATTTCAAAGATGGCTTGTTAGCAAATTGTGTCATTTGCTTGTTCTTTTTTGGGGGGAGGGGACAAAGTTGCATTTCTGTTATGGCACAAACAAGGATATGTAGCTATTGTTGCTCTCTTTCTTTTGCATCCACCTTGTTCTTATTTCAAATCATTATACTGTTTTATGTTTCTCCAGTAGGTAATACTGAGATACTACCTTTTCTGTTTTATCTGGGAATAGTTATTTTGTAGTTATGTGATACTTATGTGTATTATCCTACTGTTGTCTTTTAGGACACCTAGGATTATGCCATCCAGGCAACACAAACCTTGAAGACCACCCTTCACTGATGCTGAAAATCAAGGGATCATCGCTGCATTTTGCTAACATGGCGCCTTCCTGCTTGAAAGGGGATGGGGAGATATGGCACGCAGAATGCAGATTTGCCAGCAGATTGTGGATGATGTTAGTGCTGTAGATGGTGATGGCAGAACATATGAGCAGGTGCACCATAGGGCCACTGACATGATCACATCTGCTTGGAGGAGAGCAACTGCAGTTGGCCATGATCAGATGGGTACCAGGAGGCCTGCTATAGAGCCACATCTAACACCAAATTAAGAGTTCTTGTCCACTGACAGGGATCCAGACAGCTCCCAGGAAAGTGCAGAACAGCATGTCCTTGGTATCGGTGCAACAATTTCAGGGAAAGCAAGCATGTCCCAGGAAGAGATTCCTGGTAGGCTTTGGTATCTAAATTGTTAAATACTGTTGAATAGAAAACCAATTGAAATCAATACATTACTTCTGTGTCCCAGTATTTTTTTGGGGGGTGGGATTGAAGATTGCTACAGATAACACATTCAGATTGATTACCTTAGGTTGGAGTTGTCATCCAAGATCTTGTTGAAAGTATAGTTACTGGACATATACTGTATAATTGTTAATTTTGATGATGTTGCCCTTTTGCTTAGCATCTTCTACAGCTATCTGGCTTGCAGAGGATAACCTCATCTGCAGATGGTAAGCCACACATTTGCATGTCATTACTGATGAACAATTAAAATAAATATTTTAGTGTGCAATTTTTATGTCAGAACTGCTGCGTATATTGCTGTACTGTCAAATAATGGCAGCATTGTTGTTGTGTTAGCATATATTGGAGTATAGTAGTTTAGTTAATAATTCTTCCTGTGTTTGTTGCTTTTTATCACAGGTGATCCAGACAGAGGCACAGTCGTGGGGGGGGGGGGTACTGAGGTTGAATCTGACACTGAGGTTGACATGCAGCCATCCCCTGTAATTCCATCAGACATGGTGAGTAGGCCTTTGCCGACCTATTCCAGTGGCCCCCTCAGATATTGGACAAGTGAAGGGTAAGGCCATTGATCAGGGAAGTGTAGCTACTGCGGCTTCAGTGCCTATTGACTCTTGCCACAGCCAAAGTGTGCAAAGGTGCCATGTAGGAGGATTGTTAGGGGTGCTTGGAGGAGGTCTACTGTCCCTACTCCACCAGATCCATGTGTCTCTTCCTGCGCCAGTCAACGTATGTTTAGAGATGTCATGGAAGTACAGGCATGTTCTCGTAGGTGCTCCAGAGAAATGCTTTGAGTTGTAGATGTGGCACAGGCTAAAATGCATGACTGCCTCCACCATGTTGCCAATTCAACAGATCAGATGAATGCCATGTTGGAATGAGAGGTATCTGTGATGGAACATCTGCTGGAGGGGAATGGCATCCTCTTTGGTATAAGTCAATCACACCATCTGTTGTTAGCTAACATGGCTGTTTCTGATCACAATCCCATAGTGGCAGTACTTCCACTGCTCTGTGCTCAGATGTGGAAGATTATGGGGTCATAGTCCTGGGCATCCTCATGAAGGTGGCTCATCCAGCAGACATCAGTCATGTTCACATAGCAGCAGTGCATCTGACTGTGGGCATGGATGTGCCAGCATCGCAAACAGTTCTCGTGATGGGGACAACAAAGATGAACTGCTACTTCCAACATGCATGGCTCACACTTGTCTGACATAGCAAGACACAGAGCTAGCACAGAGATTGGCTGTGTTCATGCACTCACACACCAATTTCACTTAGAGAACCCCTACAGACACACACACACACACACACACACACACACACACACACACACACACACACACACACACACACACACACACACACACATACACACATACCATGGTTCAGCTGTACAGCTTAAAACTCACTTTGCACTGGCCATTTTTTAGTTTATCCAAATGTCTGCCTACTTCTCTTTCTTACTCACACACATTCACCAACCTTTTGTGTCAGTCTAAGCTTCTCCCCAGACATCCGCTGAAAAGGACTTGTGTCCAGTTGGACTTTCCTGGTAAACAAATGTTAAATAAATAAATAAATGTATAAATGCTAAGTGCCAATATATCACATTACAACATATCAGTAAACTGTCTACTAGATATAGGTATTACTGTGGCTAAAGACATAAGAAATATAAAAAAATTCTTGTACAAATGATAAATCACAAAACTGTGTATGTGACAGAGAAGTAAGAGATGAAAAGAAATGAAGATGAAAAGAAACACACTTAATTTATACTAGAAAACAGATTGCATTGGAGATAATTGCCATATTTTTAATCAGTGAATATTGCCATGCTATCTCTACAGGTGGCTAAGGTGACATTCACTGAGAGTCAGTTTCCTGAAGCACAGGATGCAAAGGGGTACAGTACCAATCATTGATTTCTCTAGGAAGTCACTGCTGGTGTGATTTCTAAGTGTGCTTTATTGATTCACAGATTTATAAATTGTTACTAGGGTAATGAACCAGGAGGCCTTTCTAAGCCTAGCCAGGTTTTCCAGAAAGAAGACAAATGTGTTCTGTATCCAAATAGGCACTGAGGGTAAGACATTTATAAGCTACCTCTGCCCATAAGGGACATGGTTGCCAGGCCCGGTGTAAAGTTCCTATTCCCCATCCACTGGTCTAGATTGTGCTTAAACTGGGTAATAAACAAACTTAGCTTCACATGGATATGAAGCCTGTTCTATAGGAAGGACAGCCTCTTGGGCAAATATCTGTCTCTCCAGCATGTTCTGTTTAAGTCACAGACAAAACTTCAGCTTCCTAGACTTTGCATTTCTGGTACTCTTTGACTTACAAATATGCAAGAGATTTGTAAGTGCAGAGTTTATGGCCTGTCGAAGATTGTATCTTTGCAATCTATAAGAGACTGAGTAGAGGGAAAGGGCTTTAAGGTGTTCTTCCAAAGGCAGGTTTGTTATGTCTTGTATTTTTTTTAATGAACCTCTGAGGTCAATCTAGTTGTTGCATATGCCTGGTCAGGTACATAACAAAGGTAAAGTTCCAGTCTAAGCACTCTAAATTTAACAAACTCTTCTAAAAAATGAAAAATGCCCAACCAGTGTTCCTTATGAATGACATTCTAGAAGCAATAATTTTGTATTGAATTCTTCCGCTCTATAAAACTGCTTCTTAAAATCCATCATTACTGATGTCAGTAAGCTGATTCTAGAACATTCCACCATATACTTGAGTGATATTATTTATGCTTTAGATTTTATTATCCCTCTAGCAAACAGGAATTTCTAAGTTCTAGGAAGCAAAATTTACATAGGAAAAACAGTCAAAATGCTATTCTATGCAATAAGAAAACATGTACATTTTCTGACCTGAAAGAGTTAGATAAACATTATGGTAGTATCATATTGGTAAATAAACCAGCAGATCATGGATATGCCAATTATGATTTTGTAAGCAAGAATTGTTTGATGTAAATAAAATTAGTTATGAAACTAAAGACATTAGTAATAATCACAATGAGATAAGTATGGATATTACAATTCATTTCTTTACATATTTTAAAGGTTATGTACCACTGTAGTGTTGCACAATGGAGGTTACTGCACTTAGCTTATACAAATATTTTTGTCCATGGTTAAGACTTGCAAGACTAGTGCTATAGAATAAGAAGAACAAAAGATTAGTATTTTAAAAACAATATTCAGAAATGAGAGCATAAACACAATCCCTGGGATTCATGAAGCTTGCGCCAGGCGCAGGCATAGCATAGGTGGTATAATGCCAAATATGGCCACCGAGCGATTCAGGTACAATCCAGTTCCACGTGCACTAACAGCATACGCCAGATCTGTGCAGCTCTCGGCTCATGTATGCTAATCACCCCATGCGCAGTAGTGTAGCATGCAAATGAAGGTACATAGCGATTCATGAAGTGGTGCAGGCGTAGCATAAGCATACAGAAATGCAAACCAAAAAAAAAGGTTTACATTTTTCCAAACAGAACATCGGAGCCATGAAAGCGGACCAAACTTACATATTACAAAGTTAACATATGCCAATGGCTAAATATACAGCCAATGGCATAACAAAACATGCACAACACATAAAAAATAACATTTAATGTCATGGCCACACTAACACAAAGTACAACCGCAGGGCATGTGTGCGCAAACAGGAACACAAGGAAAATATATACAGATGTCATAAAATTGCAATGTAACACAAACCATGATTTCACCATAATAATCAATAGTATGCATGCTACACCACAACCAAGCTGCAAGGGTTGCTAAGGGTCTGTGACAGTTTTTGGCGCGGTAACTATGAATTAGTAGTCAATGCCATGCAAATGAGGCAAGTAATACTGAATCGCAAATGTCCTGCTGGCCTAAGGATGTACCATACGGTGCAGTGGTACAATACCGAGGAGTGGTCTGGAGGTATACATGACATCATCAGTGGGGTGTGCCACTGTAGCTGTAAGCAAATTAGAGCATTGCAAATCTGGGTTGCCCATTGCTAAGCAAAGCCACAGGATAGGGTTGTGGATGTAGCCATTGCTTTGCTTAGCTGAGAGCACACATGGTGCCCAAAAGCACATGTGTACGTGGAAGGCGACATGCTTGAAACAAGGCAAACGGCCACACGCGGCTCGCACCACAGCTCAAACAGGAAGGAAATGCCACAGTAGGGTAATTGGAGTACAGCTGAGTAATTAGCACCTATTAACTCACAAGTGGGCCATTGATGGCAACTAACAAGGCTGCTAGTAGCAACCTGCAGAACAGGATAGGGGAGGTGTCGGATTGCAAAGAAAAGAGAACTGTCACCGCAGAGCAAAGCAAACCTGCAGTAGATCGGCTATAGAACACATTTTGCAACACAATCCTGGTTTGGGAAAGTACAAAACAAGAAAGCAGGCTGCTGGATGCATGCCAGACAATGGGAGGGGAATCGTTAAGAAAAGTGAAGGCAAGGGCAAGAGGTGCTCCATGGCAGCTAAATGTAATTCAACACCAAAGGCACCACAATAGAAGTACCTGTGGTAAAACACATAAGTAAGCTACCCTGCAGCTCTGATTGTACATACACACCCTATGACATCATCAGTGTTCAAAGCACACTAGTATAAAGTGTGAAGGCACCTCACACACACACTTGTGTATTCCTAAACACTGCACCATTGGTGTAAACAGACGGGGAACTTTTACAATGTACTTGTTGGGAGCTGCCATAGCTGTAATTCATCACCATGTGTTGGAGACTGAAGGTGGTGTGGAGGATGATGCTGACAACCACCTCAGACCCCGGAGGAGAAGAGTGGTCAGACCAAGGGTAACCTACCAGGGGCTACATGATCTGGAGATAATAGAGCATTACAGGGTGGACAGGGACATCATACAGCAACTTGTTGAGCTGTGCCAGCCACGCCTAAGATCCAGAACCAACAGAGGGGAACCCATCCCAGTGGACACGAAGGTATGTGTAAGCTTGAGAATACTAGCCACAGGTACCTTTCAAAGGCCAACTGGAGATATCATGGGGATCTCACAGGCATCAGCATCCAGGGTACTCCACCAGTTCCTGAATGCCATGTTACCACATGCCAATGAACATATATACTTCCCCTCGAACTCAGGAGGAGTTGGCCAGCAATATGCATCTCTTCCACCATGCTGAAGACTACCCAGAGGTACTGGATGCAATAGACTGCACGTACATGCATATCAAGTCACCACCTGGTGAGCATGGTAGGTGCTACATAAACCGCAAGGGATACCACTCCATCAACTGCCAGGTCATGTGTAATGCCCAGGGCATTATCACGGATGTGTGTGTTGGCAGCCTTGGAAGCTACCATGACTCCCACATCTGGTATGCCTCACAGTTGTATCAGGTATTTATCAGGGGGGGCATCCCATATGGCCACCTTGTGGGGGATGCTGTCTATGCACTGCAGCTGTGGATGATGACTCCCATCAGAAATGCACACACACCCATGCAAGAATGCCATAATGAGGCACACGCCTAATGAGAATCAACATAGAGCGTGTGTTTGGGATGCTGAAATCAAGGTTCCGTTGCTTGGACATATCTGGTGGAGCCTTGCAAAACTCTCCAGGCACGTGTGCACACATCTTCATAGTATGTGCCATGCTACATAATATGATCCTGTGGAAACAGCTGCAGCAGGGACATAATGGTGAATGCCCTCACAACCCACTGCAATTGCCAAGGGCATCACAGGCACAGAGGGATTCAGACCACGAGCACCCTGTACCAGCCCCAGTAGGCAGATGGAGGCATGTCCAATATGCCTGGCAAAGAGGGAATGTATAGCACATCCACTGACAGTGTAGGCCCTTACGGACTGACACACTTCTCCACCTGCACACACAGTAAAATGGATGGCACACACACACACGACCACCTGTAAATTGTTATGTATAGGTGGTCTACTGTGTGAATCCTACATAGGCAGCCCTCAACTATTACACACACAACAGCTATCGGTACAAGGTAAGTCAACACCTGAACAGTAAATGAAGCTAACAGCATGTGTTGATACTGTATGTATAGGTTCCTAGGTACATCGGTAGGTACATGCCTGCTTGTCAGAGGCCATTCATCAGCCTAGGCAAAATGTGTCTGCTGTCACCACCCCATTGATTAACTAACTGTGGAACAGAGCCAATTGTGGGATCCCTGGGGTATAACCACTGTTACCCATCCACTCTGCAAGGATTCCCTGGTGTGTTAATGAGGGGCTCCATATAATGTAATCAGGGATGTAGTTCCAAAGCATGGGGAGTACCCATGACAGGTATCTGTCACCCCAGCATTCTCCAGTTATGGTTGTGGCAAGGTGTAGCACATTACAGTATGTGGCTCACTGTGACATGGATTCCCATAGCTGGAGCACATCCATTAAACATCACTTGGACATACCATTAATAGGTATCATCCATATGTAAATTAACTGAGTTACACATTTGTTTGCAGTATGGAGGAACAGCCATAGTTCAGTCCAAATACAAAACACCATAACAATTGTACATATCCCAGATGCCCCAGTGGTAAAGCCACTGACTGTGTAGTGCATGTTCCCGGTTCCATGACCTACAAGGGCTGTTAAGTAATTCTGATGGCACAAATAATGGATATTGGATGCAGGTCATTAGAGCACGTTTAAGCACATGTTAGTGGGTTTATGTGCCGGCAAGGGACGGTAAGCGTCATTTAAGCATGACTACACGGATATACGCAAAACAGGTCTAAGCTTTGCTGAATATCAAGCAGATCATGGTCAAAGATGGCCAGAACAGCTGAAATCTGCATTATTCACCCTTGTACTAATAGTGCCTGCTCTGAGAGGTAAAACGACTACTGCTGGGAGTAGAACACGCAACTATGTACACAATCACCTTACCACTAAGCTACCTGAGATATACCAATGACAGGTGTGTATTGTGACAGGTTAAAACACAAAAGGGCAGAGTTCAGGAAATAGTATACACCACCATGTACCCAAAGAAAGGTGTGTTCACTCTCCCTCTCTCTCTCTCTCTCTATATATATATATATATATATATATATATATATATATATATAGATATATATAAATATATATAGATATATACGGATGTACATATATCTGCAAATATATAGATAGGTTAACAACATGTACACAACCATGGAGGTACAAATAAATAGGATACTACCAACTACAGAATGCTTTGCATACGGACACACGTAATCACGAGGCTTAAAGACTGAAAGACCACAGTGCTGGAACACTAGAACCGTGAGTACTATTATCATGATGTTAAGGGACATTTAGTTATTGCTGCTGGTGCTGCGGTCCAGGTAGGTACTGTGTTTAAGTGTGTTCCAGATTGCTGTAGTGTGTGTTCTGAGTGTGGTGTGTGTTTCTGTGGGACTGTAATGTGTGTATTTGCTTCGTGTGTCTGTTCGTGCTAACTCGGAGGTAGATTATTACAGTAGGTGTGGTCATAGCCGGCCTTAGGCATAGACCAACTAAGCAGTCACCTAGGGCACCGCTTTAGTGGGGGCACTTTACCAGTATTTATTTGGTGTAGGTAGACCAGGATGGCGGCACTGGGTGGTGTGCTGGGGGGTGCCATTGTGCCCTTTGCCTAGGGCACCAGTAGACTTAAGGCTGCTCCTGGGTGTGGTGTGGGGGGCGAAGCCACCCACATGGGGTGTGTATGGGGCATGGCCACCTGGCCATATGTAGTGTTGGATGGTTTGTTTAGATGTGATGGGTAGCATTGTGTCTGTGTGTGCATGTGTGTGTTCTGTGTTTGTGTTAGTTCTGGGAGTTTGACTGTTGCGAGTTTGAGTGTTCGGTATTGTGGCATTTGGGAGTCTGTGAACGGTAATGTGGTTGTTGGACGTGTGTGCGTTCCTGAATCCATGGGTATGCCGTATTCAGCAGTTGAAGTCTTCAAATATGTGTACAACATGGACCATAGCAATCACAAATTCCGCCACAACCGAACGTTATGAACAAAGGATATGGAGACTATATTATAGCCGCAACCCACTCCTGGGTGTGGTTAATGCTGGATTTACCCACGGTTGTCTTTGTTTGGCCACTCAGGCTTCATCCTCATGAATAAACCACACCAACCGCGGGGAAATTCACTATTACCCACACCCAGGCATGTGTTATTAGTATAATACACTATTACAAATATGTTCTATGGACATGAGCTAAACATGGGGTTAACACCTGTCCCACCTTGTGAGGGGCAGTCACTCTATGTGCGGTAGTGTCCTGAAAAATTGAGTAAAAATGCCAATGTCCTACAATCTTGAGACATTCTGCATGTTCCATAGTGAATATAATGGTTGCATAAAATAGTCATCTGTATCTAACATATCTACATGTAACAAGAAACAGGATAAGCAAGTAAACCGCTACAAGAATATAAGCTTTTATATAGGCATATATGTAAAGTTTTATACTTTCTACTGACCATGGGTATGTGTCGGCCTCTAAAATCCGATGTGTGTCCTGCAAATGTCCCATTATGGCCATTTGAAAAGGTGGCAACCCAAGCCAAAGAGGTTCACTAACCAACACAACTCCAATGAGTGCAAATATCTGTGACAGAAATACATGAGACAGTTTTCATGCAGCAATATTTCATTACATACCGATGTATTTCCGGAGGGATTGAAGGATCAACATCACCTGCATGCTATATAGGAACCAATTAACAATGGCTTAATGAATAAGCCTGCAATAACCATAGTATTAGTCTACTAAATAATAGATCTTCAATTAGGGAAGGAGCCCTCACACACATATGGAATATGTATAAATGCAGTGCCCACAAACCTTTATCTGCTATGTACACCCACCTATATCTCCCCCACACCCGAAACAATTGCAATACAGACTGTAATAACATCACAAACATCCACTCACTCAATGACATCTGCAGAAGCCTTAACATACCTTGTGAGATACACACTATAATGGCGCTATGTGAAATCATTGCTGTTGTACAATGGAACAGATGTCAATGTTACAGGTTTTGTTTGCAATAGTCTCGTATCAGATGGTTGAGATAACAGCTACACTTACATGTAGAACTACATTCTCTAGCCATTACACACAATCCACGGGGGACATGAAGTTAAAATATCTCTGTGTCTCTCCATTTGGCAGTTGCAATTCATCACAAACAGCACATCCAGGCTGTCTTCCTCGAAGGTAGGGCAAAGGGACAACGCCCAAGTGGAGTATTCAATTATACCCCACTGTTGCCATGTAATTGGCTAATGGAGTAGCTGCACAGCTGATGTGCATATAATCATCTACTCCAGAACACCAATTGGTGGCAGGATACCACATCTACATTCAAACCATATGCACATACAAGAAAACCATTAAAACAGAAAAGGAATAAGACTGATATTTTCGTAAACTTGGACTACTAAGAAGGCATGTAGAACACTCAGTATGTTAGTGTATGTAGTGCCTGTTCTGTATTAATGAAAGTGTACACAATGGATATAGTGGGAAAAGGTATTATGTAGTGATGTATTGTTGAGCATAGTAACACTTGTAGAAATTGTGTGTACTGCTGTGGGCCACAAAGTAAACACCTCATACACCACAAGGGATGCTACAAAAGGGCTTTAAACACAACAATTCCACTCCAGCTGCTGTCAGTGGCAGGGTTTGTCCAATAAGTACGTGCCATAACAGGGGATAGTATATGTTGATATACTGTAACAGTAGGCATATGTATGGGTGTATAACTGAGAATAACATGTCTAAGGTGATCCTGCTGTGCAATTATGATTTGCATTATGGGATATTGCTGCAAAAATGTGAAATGTACAGTATTGTAGGTAGATATGTCTATCATTTTCCATAGCATTACTGTTATATTATGCAAACATCAGGTATGTCTATTGGCATGTACAATACACAATAACAGGATACATATGACGTGTAGTCACCAGAGAGTGTAACAGCATGATAGCTAATTGAAATGGAAGAGCTAATCAATAATCCATGCACATAGGGCATGTAATAGCTTCATAGGTTCATAGTTAGGTACTATGCTGTCTGGCCAAGTCCATTCGTAAGCCCAACTACAGTGTTTTCACTTGTGCACCTCCCTAGGTTAGTGTCCTGTGGCTGTGAACAGCAGAGCCATTTGTTTCCTGCACCTATGTACAGTAAAGCCACTGCAGTGATCCATGGCATACATGTCAGTCTCCCATCCACCCATCGAGGTATCTCTTGAAGAGTGCTAGTGAGTGTCCTTGCCTGATGTACATAGGAATCATGTTCCAAAGCATGGTGAGTGTCCGGTTCAGGAATGTATCCCTCCAGCACGTCCTAGTCATCGTTGCGTTTGGGTACATATCCCAGAACATGTGGCTCTCACTGGCTTTTGCTTATGTGGAGAATATCCATCAATATTGTTTTGGACATGGGCCTTGTATGTTCAGCAGAGATCACCTCTGAGTATGCAGTATGCAAATGAGTACAGTTGGGGTTTCTGTAGTTGGGCTGCATACGTCATCCTTCGGAGGTCAGTAATCTTCTTGGTGTGTTAATGTTGTGGTATTTAAAGCCATTGCTGTTGTCTCGTAAGGTACATCCCAAATGGGGTGTTGTACCCTTTAACATGTTTCATAAGTCAGGAGTAGAGAGGTACAATGGCTGCCTTTGTTCCGGCTACAAACCCATTACAGATTAGGGTGGCCACGTAGAAGGATATCCACACCACCTTGGCAATATGGTTATCAAAGGAGTGGGTGCTATCTACTTGTGTTCTAAGATCCCTTACAATGTCTTATGTATGTAGGGGACTACCACCTATGTGATAGTCAGTGGGTGATTGGTGTAATCTAAAGGGGATGTCTATGCACCTTGTGGCATGCAGCTTGAGGCCATGTTATTGACACCAGGTATCGGTCACAGTGACACCCTTATGGAGGGAGCCTGTATCAGCTGGTGAATCAATCATGGCCCCTAGTTTGCAGTCATCTGCAAACATATTCATGGTAAGTTCTTCTGTGCTAGCCTGTACCTTAGAGAAGCATATACCGAACATGAGGAGCCCTATGACCGAGGACTGGGGTACGCCAATTGTAACTGATTTACAGTAGGAACTAGGGTATGCTACCCTCACTGTGTGGGTCCTGTCCGTGAGCCACTCTGCATAACATCTCGTGACGTAGGGGTTGTTGTGCAGGTGGATGTGTATGTTGACAATACCAGAATGGGGAACAGTGCTGAAAGCCATTGAGAGGACAAGGTAGGCTGTGTGGACCTCCTTACCCTCATCTACTACCTAGGTAACTGTCTCAAAGGACTCCACCAGGTTTAGGAGTCATGGTCTGGCCCTAACAAATCCAAACTGGGTGGTATCAAAGGTTTGGAGGCCACCAATGTCTCTGTGAATGAGATCCATGATGATGTGCTCCATAGCCTTGCAGAACAGTCTAGTCAGGCGTATAGGGCAATAGTTCCTCTGGTCCATTGTGGCGCCACCTTTGTGGAGTGTGATAACTGTTGCTGTGTGCCATTCAGGGGCCACAATGTCTGATCCAAGGCTATTAGTGAATTTGGTGCCCAAGTGGGGAGTCATTTCATTCTGAGGTTTGTGTAAATCGCATCCTGGGATGTTGCACGGTCACATGAATTCTGTGTTCCTGGCTTCAGAAAGTGCAGCCTGGAACTGCGTAGTTGTGACCGCAGGGACTCTGCATTGTTCCTGTATAGATTTGGGCCCTTTATGGTGTAAAGTTAGCAATGAACCTATCTGCCAGGATATTGCCAATATCAGCCGGTTCTGTAATGTTCGTGCCTAACCACTGTATGTCAGAGCAGATGTGGGTATCGCCATTGAGAGTAGTGACATGCCTCCAGAAGGCTTTGTGGTAGTCCTTGGAATGAGTCGCAGTAATGTTTATGTAGCTAGCTTTGGAGGATGTGTTAAGGGATCTCAGATTTCTACTGAGGCTGACCAGGGAGCTACCCCACCCATGGGATTGTACTCTACTTTACAACAGTCTCCTCCTTCTGTTATACATTATGTCCATGGCAGTGGACCCCCAGAGTGGTGTCTGTTATCTGGTGGGTACCGTCATGGCTCTGTTTGGGATAGCATGATCCTTGCCATTGTGTAATGCTAATTAAGTGCAGTTGTGTATGATTCAGCGTTTGTAACTATATTGCCCATCTGCACGAGTGTCATGACGTTTACTACTGCTGTCATAAGAAGCCTGAAGTTGGCTTTGTAGAAATATTGTACTGTGTTTTCCATGAAGGGTGTGGTGCCGGGATGTGGATAACAAGGGTGATTAGCATACGTTCGGATCTGACCAACAAGGGGATAACCCCAGGTGTGGAACACCAGTCACACATGTTGGCAATGTCCAGGTCTTGGATATTGTTGGCCCTGGTGGTGGTGAGGATAGGTTGATCCAGCCAATTAGAGGTTATAAATCACAAAAAGTGTTGGCCTAATGTGTCGATACATGAGTAGGTATCCCAGTTATGTCTGGGGTAGTGTCAGTCACACATCAGTAGTTCCTGTTTGAACCCTACTTTCCAGTACACCAAGAAGTGAGGGCCGTTAACCGTGGGGTATGGTGTAGAATCCATAGCAAGCTACAATTTGTATAGCAGTTATGGTCACAGTTAGTTGCACTTGGATTACCTCTGATGCATTGTGCTAAGCAACCAGCCTGGAGGTGTGTACATCCTTGGGAAATATGGACGCACCTCTGCCGTGAGTGTTCCGGTCCTGGTTACATGACTGAAAGGTGTGGTCTGAGTAATAGCCTGTTAGTGCAGGGGTACTCTCAGGAGCCTAGAAGTAGGTCCCAGTCACTGCAGAGATATTAAAGTAGTCCATTACAAGGAGTGCCTTGGGTGAGTGCAATTGAGATGAAGATGTCAAGCACTGAGTAACATTACCCTCAGGTTTTGCTTGCCTGTACCTGTTATGGTGGTGAATATGTTATTTGAACCATGCCTAAAACAGGCACTATAGGAGCATCAAGAGCCTTAGACATTATCCGTAATCCCAGGGCCAACAGGTGCAGGTCATCTGTGCCAAAGCATCATGTTCTGCCGATCATGTCATTCAAAGCAGACAGATACTGGATACCCTTGGAATGACACCAGAAGCATAGCCAACTGTTAAAGTGAATAATTCAGTCATTGTACTCTGTTATCAGTCTGGACAAATGCAGAATGCATCTCAGGGCTACGGCGATACCTGCCTGGGCTACAAGATCGGAGAGTTATTGCATGTCTCTGTACATGTAGTCCAGGACATTACATCTCAGGGCATTCACACTAACATGGAGAATGACAGTCATATTGTACTTCTTGAGGAGTGACCTGAGTGCTTAGGTTATGTTGCGGATCCTGTTACCCGACAGCCAGCTGAAAGTGACTATCACTTTGCGTAGCCTGCTGAGTGGGACATCAGTGTGACTGCCTATAGAGTCACCTATGACTAGTGCGTTGGGTATGTTATATCATCCTATTGGCTGTAGTTGATGGGCACACGAGTCTGTGGGATATAAGTAATTGGTGTTGTGTTTGGTGATGGGGGCTGCCTGCATTTCTGCTTCGGAGTCCTCTGTTGCCTACACAGAGTAGTATTGAGAGGCTCCACAAATGTTGTAGTCTTACTATGTGTGGCCTGTGGTGGTGAAGATCTAGTGAGACTATGTGATGAGTGTGGTGTGATGCAAACGTTTCACATCCCCAAATGATTGTCAGGTTCAGTCTGGGTTGGAGAGAGCATTACCTCCAGCATGGCTACATATGTGCATCTCTGACAGGTTGTAGTGTTGTATGTTAGGAGGTGAGCATTGACTGTGTACATGAGACAATTGCTATACTGCCTCAAGATGCCCATATTCATCATATAGACAGACGATAACACTGGGAATTGACACATGCCTGAATATTCAACTATTTCTCACTAGATATGTAAGGTAAGTGTGTACAACAGCTGTATTACTCTAAGCAAGCTGGAAATGTAAGTACAAACAGTGTTTACCTGTAGGAAATGAGTAGGATTGAGCACTATAGTAATTAGTAGCTCATGAAGTGCTTACATGTTCTGAACAAGTGCTGAGCATGAATAAGCAATACAGATAGGTTGTCGATAACATAAACTCACTGCCCCCCAACAGGTACACAATCACATATCCATGAATACTACAGAGCCCCTGTAACCATAACTATGATGGTACAAGGTGCACTCAGGCTGCATGTGACCTGTCCACATCACTGGTTGTATCATACACATATGGCAAAACAGTTTGCTCTACACATACACATCATGTAAAACATAGGTTCATGTCAGTCTGTGCAAACACTGAATGGTGCACACCAACAGTTATCACAACCCACAAAGTGGAGACACCACTTATAATGGGAGGCACTGCACTATTACCCTGCTGAGTCTGGTCTGAAAGTCCATGAACCTTAATCAATGTATTTGTTGTTAGCAGTACAGATGTAGATGACAGTATGAATGATTTCACACTGCATATCACACCCATGACAGGTCAAAGGACATCATCACTCATATTGTGTTCCACCTACAGTCAGTATACTAGATGTACCTTTGTATGTCACAGGAGTGCTCTGCCAGTGGCCTGTTGACAGAACCGACCCTACAAAAGGTGTCTGAGTGACATGTGCATATCACACCAGCGGCAGCTACAGTAAAAAAGGGTTAATGTTTTGTACTCCTCCCTCATTGTAGCCCATACCACACAGACAAATGGGAGGCATCTGCCAATGTAAGTATGTGAATGGCCATGACCTCGGAGCAATAGCTGACTCAGTGTTGTGGACAACATACAGAATGGGCTTTGTGGGTGAGGTGCGTGACATATGTGCACAATCTGACAGCTGCATATTGTATTGCCACTGATAGGTTAATAACCCTGTACCCATGAACTACCACCTAGGCAGTGGTCAACATAATGGACACTGTGTGTAAGGGATGGATCTGTGCAGTTTACCTCCCTGAGCTAGTGACGTCACCAAGCCTATTAGGTAGTCATAAGAGGCAACCGTAGTCATGACAGGGTGCCATCCATGAGCATGGAGATCATTGTACAGCCATACTCCTCACTCAAGTGACCAATATCGGATCACATATCACCTTTAAGGGGTATTGCCCATGCTTGGATGGGTGGCACCAGCCTTCACAATGCTCATCTCCACTATGCAGCATGCTGCCATCCCTGCATAAAGACATGTCCAACACTGTGATGTTGGACATGCTACACGTACATATCCTGATCTGAAATACATATGTCATGGACAGCCACCTTCCTAGTACAAGGATCGCCACATGCTGGACAGATCCTTGTGCCATACACGTTACATACTCCTACCATACTATGCAACCCTATCCAGCAAAGCTGCACATTTCATATCTGTCAGACTTGGAGTGATGACCGCATGGAAGATGAATCATTAATCGTCTGGATCAGTTATGTGGCACTGATTCACCTGGCGGCGGGAACATGGCTGTCGGATACAGCTAGAAAACCTTACATCCTATGCTCATACATGGCCCAGGACATACACACTACTACGTGACCTTGGCAGTACATGCTATAGTTGATAACTATCCCTGCAAATACCATCCGGCTAGCCATTGTCCCATGTGTATCACATGTGCAACACAGGCGATACGTGGCAAGATGTTGAACTGCTGTACAGTGCCATGTAGATGTATATGGCAAAACACATGCATGTAAAGGTTTCTGTGTGCATGTCTGCATTGTCACAGGTCATGTCCGTTAAGGCAGTGTATGTGTTGATATGTGACACATACAAAGCATCAAGATCAACAGCATTAATGTGGACACATCCAGTAATGTGATGATAGGTAAGAACACTAGTACAGGCAAACAGACATGCCCACATCAAGACAGCATTCACATGGAGTATGAGCAATGTAATGAGGTGACACACATATATGGCGATAATATCCAATCCCCATTGAATGTCACATGTGTGTGTCACAAACATGTCAGTGGTGTCAGTGTCATGAATATTTGCAAAGACAGCTGTTCATATGTACTAAATTTAATACACATGTATGTGCAGCTGTATCTCTGTGCATCTTTGAGATACTATGACCTGTCTCTATCATTATGTCTTCCAGATATGCCTCGATCAAGACTGCCAGCTTATAGCTGCTTGGAGGATGAGGCCCTCATACCTTACCTCCAAGATTACTATGAGCTATTGTTCAGCCATGTGCCACAGCATGCCCAGCAGTGTGATGACCTGTGGCAGGAACTTCGCAGTGAGGGTTAATGATGTGGGTGGCCATAACCGCACCTACCAGCAGGTGCACAGACACTGCACGGACCTGATCAGACATGCGAAACAGCGTGCAAATGCAATCACCAGGGAACAAGGTACAACAGGTGGTGGGCCACCAACCCAGCCCCTACTCACATGTACCGAGGATTTACTGGCCAATCTGGGGGACATCGTCAGAACAGCATCCACAAACCCTAGCTGCCATTGTGGAGGTGGGTGTCTCCCAACGACTGAGCCTGGAGTTGCCTGTAAGTCACTACTGCATATATAACTATTATACCTCATTTAGTTGCATGTGTCACTGTACAATATGTAATGTAACATCATATGCAAGGTATGTTTACACACATGTGCATACTATAGTATGCTACCCTGTGTATGCACACATGTGCATACTCCATAGTATATCTTATTGTACTGGCGAATGTGTTAACATGCACATTGCACCCTGTAGCTGTCATACAGTCATGAATAATGATCATACTGCTGTGTCACCCCTATATAGGTACCTCTATCAGGCATGTTAATGCACAGATCTATTCGCCATGTGGCCAGTTAACACATGTACACATAATGTATGGTCCGGTCACGATATACAGGTCACATCTTTAATCAATCACACTGGCTACCCATGTGCAATACATACAAACTAAATGAAACACTGACATGAAACCACAGAAACTGTCATTGCTAGATGTGTGGACAGCTGTGCATACAACGGTGGAGGTGTTGTTCAATGTAGGAATATGTACTATACATCAGAACAACACATGTGAGGTACACAAACAGTACTACACAGTGATCTGGAGTATGGGCAGCCCACATGATTCACCATTGTGGAATATGCCCCTGCAGTGAGTGCACACATTGTGATGTGCCATCTGACATGTCCATGACATGTAGTGGTCTGGCTGCAACATTGTCTCACTATCCCATAAAACATATCTCACATACCAAACATACAACCCTTTGTCTGCATAACCCTGTGGACAGTGGAGTATCTGATATATATCGGTGTATGTCATATGGGACAACACAGACATGTCAGATAGATGGCCATCACAAACATTTGGCCAACATATGTTCACACATGGCCATGGAGGATGGCCAGAGACATGTAGCAACACACAGTAGATGTGATGTGTTTGTGTGTATATCCTGTTGTACATTGGCTACACATGGTCCAACTATAGCCTTTGTTGAATGGTTATGTAGCAGATGTGGAACACTGGATATCATACAAGCCTGTGCACAGCTTGTAGAGGTGTCATTTAATTTGACCACATAAGATGTGTTGAACATCATGACTGTGAAACAGCATGACAGTAGTCATCTGTACAGCATCCACATACATAAACAGACACCACATCAGGCCACAGATACAGTACATTTCCCTTGCTGCTGTTGGACATCACTGCCAGTCGTGCACCTTGTGTGTGTGTGGTACACAAATGTCATGTGGGACATGGTATATTGACAAGTCTGACATGTGTGGACATGGTTGCCAGGCAGCTAAGAAATGTTAGCAGTTGTGTCATCCGTATGCCCTTCAGTGACCTGTCACACATGACACATCATGGTTTAGTGTGTATACACCTCAGCGACGTGGGTCACAATCCACAGTATTTATGTATTGTGTATGCACACAGTCATGGCTATGCACTGTGTGTGTAATCCATACTGTATAGCAATAGAGATGCCTCATGACTCCATGCAATGGCACTGTGTCTGTACTTCACACTGTATAGCAATATAGATGCCTCATAATACCCTTCAATGGTCATGCACATCTGCTAAAAGTGCATTCTATCTGTAGGGCGTACAGACAACACTGCAATGTGACACCATTACACAGCTGTATGTGTCAGGACACCATTGTGTCAAACATATATGCATGTCAATGCACACATCAGCAGATTACATGTCATACTACATGTTAATGTCAAGGTCATATGCCTCACATCAGCCATGTGTACTGTTAACCTGTGCTGGTCCACATGGTGTAACACAGGGATGCATACTTACTACCATAATTGTTTGAAATGCATGGCTTCTGCTATGACACATGCTTGCTGTTGTGTGCAACCCAGGGATGTATGATAACTACCACTATTAATGTCTGAGCTGCATGCCGTCTGCTGTATCACATGCATGTTGCATGCCTTCTGTCAAATCACATGCATTGTGTGTGTGTGTCTGTGTGTGTGTGTGTGTGTCTGTGTGTCTGTGTGTGTGTGTGTGTGTGTGTGTGTGTGTGTGTGTGTGTGTGTGTGTGTGTGTGTGTGTGTCTGTGTGTGTGTCTCTGTTGTAATGTAGAGTCTTTGTTTACCTTCACAGATGATGTAGGTGCGTTACCCTCCTGCGGTCCGTCTGATGTTAGTGTCCACACAGACTCTAGCAGTGATGATGAACATATGCTTGAGGTACAGGCAGGGTTGTCAGGGGCTAAATCTGTGCCATTGGTTGCCATTCTACCTATATCCCCCTCTTCCCCGCATGCAGTTCTCATGCCAACACATACCCCATCACCAGTGGCCATAGAGGAAGGACAGTTAGTGTGTGTTAGCTTGGAACAAGAATGTGTGGTGGCTACGGAAGGTGTGTATTCACACTATGGTGTCAGTCAAATGACTGCAGATGTGCCACACAGGCATGTGGCCAGTGCTGCTCGTAGGAGGACCTCTGGTCGACATGCACCTGCAGGACAGAGCGCAGCAGCTGGTGTCACCAGACACATGTTTCAGACTGTAATGGCGGCACAGGCACGTGCTGAACAGCAGAACAGAGAAGGGCAGAGGCTTTCAGGGGGCTGCTATCCATTCTTTAAACAACAACATCCAGGCATTGGCAAATGCTCAACAGCAGATTGCTGAAGTTTTGGACAGATGATTGGGTGGCATGGTTGGAATCCTTGACATTGGCATGACAATCTGAGAGTGTGAGCTGTCTGTGCTGGAACATCTGGTAGGAGTGAGGCATAGGGCACATGAATGTAGGCCAGCTACACCACCTGGTGCAGTCTATGTGAAGGAGCTACCTCACATGCCCACTCCCATAGTGCCAATAGCAGCAGCAGTGCAGCTGGTGCTGTGCTATCCACACCAGGACACAGCAGGCCACATGGACATGCCCCTGGATGGTCCCTATGGGGACACGGTTCCAGTGGACATGTGTCATCGGACAGTAACCAAACTGCACTTCTGCCTGGTAGTGCCTGTGCAACCCCTGGCAGGTACAGGTCACGTGGCCTTGGCTGGACACCGTGAGCTGTAAATCCTGGTCTGTACAGTCTGGAGCTGTCAATAACTCCACTGTGTAGGCCGGAGATATGGCAGAACTGTGTGCACAGATACACGCACACACCAGAAACATCTGTAGGGCACCCAACACTCAAATGCATAAAAACCACACATGGCCAATTTGATCACAGGCCCTTACCCACACACATGATGTCATCCACTGGTGCAGCCTAGGCCCCTGGCAAACATTATCACCCTATGTATATGATGATGCCTGTGCCACATCCCTGTCATCCACACCATCGGTGCAGGGACATGCTCATATGGTCTGATGCACAGGGTGAACAGAATAGGGAGATAAGTGTATATTACAAAAGTTGTGTACTGTTGACACGCAGCAGACATACCATGTAGTACAGGTTTAGAATGCATTGTTTTATGTTCACAGTATGTGTCTTGTTAACAACAGTAACAGCATGTTGGTAATGATGCCCTGCTTCCCTCCTTAAGGTCTAATTGCATGTGCCATTAGGTACCAGTGTTTGCAGTTTCCCATGTGTAAATGTGGACTACTCACAGGCATGTATTGCAATACCAGCATGCTATATGTAGCCTCAACCTCACTGTTAGAAAGGCTGACATTCCAAAGATGTCAACACATCTACTGATCCAGGAGCATGTGAGCTGTGTACTAAGCTACAGTGGCTAGAGATGTGACATCCATACCGGGTGACATCACAGGTACAGTTACATGGTGCGGGGAGTTTACATAGCGGTCTAGCTGATGTCAAGGGTAGAGGCCAGTTGATAGCATGAGGCCTCACTGTGTAGCAGTAATACACATTCACATTACAGGATGAGAACACACAACTACACACAGACACACACACACACACACACACACACACACACACACACACACACACACACACACACAGGTATTCGCACACATGTATTCAGACACAGTAACACGCCCACACTCACAGGGTCAATGACACTGTAACACACACACACACACACACACACTTGATAGTGTTGAGGTGAGGACCCCTGCCTATGTGGTAATCACCATTACAGTACTGTGCACCCACATGATGCGACACAGAGAATGAACATGTACAGGTCATCAGTAATGCCTAAGACTGACGGCATCAACAGGGTAGTAGATTGCATCACCTGGAGGGGTTAGGGGTCATATCTGTTCACTATGGTAGCATACATCCTCACTCCATGGAACAGACAGCCATACATACACACACACACACTGTGGAGTCCACAATTGAATTCACCTATGTTATGCACATACAGATAGCTAACAAGCGTGTGATACACACACCATCCCTGCCTATGTCTTGCTTTCTACACTGCAGTATGTACAGATCTCTACAACAGTGTACAGGGGTGTGTAACAATTGGGATGTATTCCCCACCGTACGTGGCATATATGGACACACAAGCAAACACACATGGCAGTACTGTAAATCAAACACCTGCTATCGTATGATACGTATGACAGACATGCAGCAGTATTGCCCACATTACAATGTGTACCAATGCTACCTTCAGCAATTGTGCTGCTATATGCACACGGGAGGTCTAAAGTGTTACCGTTGTCAAGTGATTTACAGTCAGTGACACCCTGACCACTGTGTAGGTTGTATGTCTTCACCTTCAATTAACAGAAACATAGCTTAGTGTTTGCACATGTTATGGTAGGATGGCTTGTGAGACACCTGTGAGCTGCCTTCAGCAAACTTCCATCTGCAAAGTTGGCCCAACACTTTATGTACACACATCCATCCATACCTGATGTACATCTTACCGTACTGTCAGTATTTCACCATATACAGGTGTCAATGATGGGGCTGCATTGCAACTGCATGTTGTAGTAAGACACAGATGAACTGCAAACATCAGCTACTGCACACACATGGTAGCTGAATGCACACCACTACATGTACATGTGTGTAGGTCCTACATTCTTGTCATTTAGCCATGTCTGTAGTCATTGCAATTGGTGGACATGTGTGATGACATACATGACACGTGGACTGTTGTATGATATGATAGTTGTCATGGGTAACCAGTACAGAGGGAATGTTAACTCAGTCAACATTGCTATCACACCTTATGTACTGTTAGCATTCAACAGCAATGGACCTACCTTCCAGGTGCATGCGTGTATTTGCTGTAGCCACTTGTCTGCACGAAGGACAGCAACAGCTATGCTATGTGCATATGTGTTGTGTGTGTGTGTGTGTGTGTGTGTGTGTGTGTGTGGGGGTGCATGTACATATCCATGGCAGGTACATGTATGTCATATCCAAACATGAGTTTGTTTACTGGTGTACAGCAACAGTTATCTGTTACAGCTGTATATGACCCAGGGCCCCTGTTATGTGTACAGCCGACCTGGTTATGAACAGTGGTAACATTGCATTGCATAACACATGATGGAACCGTGTCAGTACATGGGTAGTCTGCACATTTGCTGTAGAGCTAGGTACAGTCTACTGGTCATGAGTAACATGGTGTTGTACTAATGTGTGTTCTGCCACATGTATGGATGTGTGTTGCTGGTCCAAGGACATGGTGATGTCTGAGGGCTACATCCTAGAATGCGGCTTTTGACACTGTGATCTGCACCTGACACATCTGTGATGGCTTTTGAGAGTGTACTGGTCAGTACATGTGAGTGGCCTTCATGTATGTGGGGACACTACCACCTGGAGCAGTCCATAATGGTGTTATGGCCCACATGTCTGTATCTGAGGTATATGGTCGTAGTGCTATTGTGCACAACTGAGCCTTGTGCCAGGTGTTCCTCACTGCACAGATGTCAGTATTCCCCATTGTTGGATCTATATTGGCAGCTGTGATTACAAATGCTATACATCTAGCACTGTTTAGCATACACATACAATGCAGTTGTCCTCTAGGTGTCAGGGTGTTTACCTAGTCTCAGGGCATTCGTCCATGAATGTTACAATATGGGGTGAAGTAGCCAGTCCTGGCAGGACATCACCACGGTGGTATTAGTGTGCCAGGTTTAGATTGGTACAGCTAAGGTGATGGACAGCAGCAGATGTTGTGTAGAAGACCGGTGTCAGTTATATGTAGTGCAGCGTTCATGCTAACAATGACAACTGTTGACACACTATGCCCTTTCGTGTTTAGAATCAGAATGCATACAAGACAGCCCTTTGCTACTAAGTGTGTGAGCATGCTCAGTATGCCGTTGTGTAGATGGACACATAGTGCATTTCAAACGGACATCTGCTACTAAGTGTGTGAGCATACCCAGTGATACCTTGTGTCAGTTATGTGCCTCTATGTGTATGGGCATGACCAATGTAATCCTGTATAGTGATAGTGGTCATCCAGGCAACAGATGGCCATACCCCACTTCAGGATGGATTCCTACATTGAACACACTGGTTCATAGGTATGTACACCATAACTGCCAGCATCCATGTCGATGTCCACATTCCTAGAAGGTCATATTGACTTTCTTGAATGGTGTAGTGTCTGTGGAGCATCTCGTATCTATGTCGTGTTGTAATAGTGGTCCGTAGATAGGCAGTTGTCCTGCTCATACCACTGGCGTGTGTTTGTCTCTCTCTGCCTTAGGACAGTAATATGCTTTTAAACTGCTCACATCTCATACAACCAGTATCGGCGTCTGTTCCATTGTTGATGATGCCACCCACCTAGAAGTATGCCTCTGGGAGTGCTGTGATCTAGCAATCTTGGTAGCGTGTTTTGTAACTGCATAATGCTATAGTGTGATAAAGTAGTTAGATCTATGTTCTAATCCCAGCCCTGCCAGTTTTGTGTGTGTGTTTCCGTCTACCTAGGGACAGAGTAATGCTTTTAGACTGCTCACTCTCCATACATTCCCTATTGGCATCTTTTCCATTGCTGATTATGTCACCCACCTAGAAGTAAGCCTCTGGGAGTGCTGTGATCCAGTAATCTCAATAGCACATTATGTAACTGCGTAATGCTGTAGTGTGATAAGGTAGTTAGGGCTATGTTCTAATCCCAGCCCTGCCAGTTGTGTGGGTGTGTGTTTCCATCTGCCTGGGTCTGAAGAAGCCATTTAAGGTGAAAGCGCTAACTCGTTTTGATCTATAAATAAATTATATCTTATTTTTACACTGCAGTTTATTCCAGAGTATCTTCAGGCATAGAGCATTCTCATAAAGGGACAATTGACTATTTCAGCCGTGTTCGACTCCTATTACTTGTTTTATTTTAATTCTTTTAGACTGCTCACTGTCCATACAATCCCTATTGGCATCTTTTACATTGCTGATGATGTCACTCACCTAGAAGTATGCCTCTGGGAGTGCTGTGATCCAGTGATCCAGTAATCTCGGTAGCACATTTTGTAACTGCATAATGCTGTAGTGTGATAAGGTAATTAGGTCTATGTTCTCATCCCAGCCCTGCCAATTGTGTGTGTGTGTGTGTGTGTGTGTGTGTGTGTGTGTTTCCATCTGCCTGCGTAATGCTGTTGTGTGATAAAATAGACAGGTAGGTGTTCTATTCCAAGGCATGACAGGTGTGTGTGTTTGGCAGTCATATCCTATATGTTGGTATCTGTGGGTGGCTAGCTCCAGGATGTGTTGAGCGTGTTTTGTTGTTTTGCTATATAGTGTCCACAAATGTCACAATCGTCCACGAGACTTGGTTGGCAAGACATACACATACATTCGCCAATAGGTCTGGTGAGTAAATGTTAGCAGCCATACTCTTACCCTTAATAAAGTCTGACCCGTGTGACACAACGAAACACACTTGCCTTGATAGTAACACCAGTACATAATGCAGATGACACATGTGGTTTCCTTTTCATTCTTGTCTTGGTGTCATGTGGTCTGCTGTTGTGATATATATTCTATATCTACGTATGTGTGTTTATATGTATATGTGTGTGTATGTATGTAAATATATATATATATATATATATATATATATATATATATATATATATATATATATATATATATATATATATCAGTGCTACAGAATCCTGAAAGCCCAAAATCCTGAAGCCCAAAATCCTGAGACCAAAATCCTGAAAGTTCAAAATACTGAAAGTTCAAAATACTGAAAACTTAAAATCCTGAAAACACGCAGGATACAAACACTTACTATATTCCACTACAAGTACATACAGAAACATATTACTCTTCAATTATATGCAGGGGGGCAAGCCCCCCACACCCCCCTGCTACTTAAATATATCCACTCCAAGATTGCTCTTCACCACACTAAGTGCAATCTTGTTGTTGATATATATAAGCAGTAGCAGGTGTGGGGGCCACAGCCCCCCACGTGGGGGGTGCAGGGGGCTTGCCCCTCTGCTTATACTTGCAAAACAGTAATATAGTTTGTGTTTTATTTCTTTTTGCATGTACTTGTGCTGGAATAAGTATCCTGTGTGTTTTCAGGATTTTGTGTTTTCAGTGTTTTGAGTTTTCAGGATTTTGAACTTTCAGGATTTTGGGCTTCAGGATTTTGAGCTTTCAGGATTCTGTAGCGCTCCCATATATATATATATGTATATATATATATATATATATATATACATACATATATATATATACACATATATATATATATATATATATATATATATATATATATATATATATATATATATATATATATATATATATATATATATATATATATATATATAGACATTAGCACACATAAATGTACATGATGGAATACTGGAATACATGTCCTATACTATTGAATGCCTGTGCTGGATGATCTGTACGTGATCACCCTGAATGCATGTATATCTGCCATGGCTTAGTGGTAAAGCACATTGTGTGTGGTGTGGAGGGTCCCAGGTTCTAGTCCTGTAGAGACCAGTTATTTTGTTGCTGGAAGAAAAGGGACATTGAATACGGTGATAGTAAGGCACCTTTAACCAGTTGTGTGAGGATCTGTGCGACAGTAAGCAGTGGTTATTATTTTGGAGGCTCAGTATGGGTCATATAACTATGCATTAGAAGAAAATACTATGCAAATGAGGTTGACAATAGTGAATCCCATTCATCCCCAAGGTGTGATGCAGATCCCAAGAGTGCATGTGTATAGATAGCTGGGTGCAGGACTCTAATATAGGTGAAAGCATGGGGGGTGTCAGGCATACTGTACGTACATTGGAGCCCTGTGCCACGGGATTGCTCCTGCCTTAGCACGCCTAAGTTAGGGGTGTGTCTATACCTACCTAGTGAAATTGGGAGGGACAACAGCAGTAGTGGAGTAGTCAAGGTGAACAAGCTGCGCAAACAGGTGATAATTAGCAAAATCAGCAGATTACATGTTCAGCCTGGCCCAGAACACTACGGTAAAGTGAGCAAGCATCATACACACAGGTTTCTTCCACACTCTACACCACCAGTGTATACATGCGGGGACATTTCTCAAAACAATCCAACCAAATGAGAAGGGCTGCTGCAAGCAACATAGACCAACATGTGTAGGAGGCTGAGGGTGATGAGGATGTGAATGCTGCTGAACAACCCTCAGTGAGGAGACAGAGAAGACTTTACAGACCCAGGGTAACCTACCAGGGGCTACATGAGCTGGAGATAGTGGATCACTATGGGGAGGACAGAGACCTCCTACAGCAGATTGTTGAGCTATGCCGGCCACACCTCGCACATCGAACAGGCCGAGGGAAACCCATCCCAGTGGATTCCAAGGTATGTGTGGGCCTAGGTATACTAGCCACAGGTACCTCCCAAAGCACAACTGGGGATATCATGGGGATCTCACGGCATCTGTATCCAGAGTATTGCACCAGTTCCTAGATGCCATGTCACCACATGCCAGTGAGCACGTACATGTCCTCAACACACGTGAGGTGTTGACCAGCAATATGCGTCTCTTCCACCAAATGGCAGACTACCCTGGGGTACTGGGTGCTATAGCCTGCACGCACGTATGCATCAAAGCACCACCCGGTGAGCGGGGTAGGGCCTACACTAACCACAGGGTCATCCCCTCCATCAACTGCTAGGTCGTATGCGATGGCCAGGGCATTATACCGAATGTATATGCTGGCTGCCCTGGAAGCTATGATGATTCCGATATATGGCATCTGATGCAGCTGTACCACACCTTTGCCAATATGGACATCCCCTACAGTCACCTAGTGGGGGATGCTGGGTAACCACTGGAGCCGTGGCTGATGACACCCATCAGCAATGCACACACACCCCTGAACAACTATGCCATAATGAGGCACACGCACAGGCAAGACATATAACTGAGTGTGTGTTTGGGATGCTCAGGTCACGGTTTCGGTGTCTGGACACATCTGGTGGAGCCTTGCAGTATTCACCAGCTACATGCACCCAAATTGTTATGGTATGTGCTATGCTACACAATATGACCCTGCGGAAACAGTTGCAGCAGGAAGAGCATGGGGCAGGGCCACACAGCCCCTCACCAATGCCAAGGCCTGTACAGGCACAGTGTGACTCAGAGGAGGAACTACCTGAGCTGGACCCAGTAGGCGAAAGAAGGCTTGCACAGTATGACCTGCCCTTGGCAAAGAGGCAATGCATGGCATATGCACTGACACAGTAGGTACCCAGGGAATTTCACCCTCTCTGACTCGCACAGACAGTAAAAGGGATGCCAAACATGACACTACCTATGCTCAGCCATATATAGAAAGTGCATTGTGTGCATCCAACATAGGCAGCCCTCCAGCACCATTCTCAGGTCTGGCACACCCTCAAGGTAAGTCAATCAATCTACCAATTGGCAGTTGTATTAGAATGTGTTTTTACCTGTAGCTATGGTATGGATGTGAGCATACAGGGGAATTTGGTGGCTGTCTGTTAGGGCAGCAGACAGTACACGTCCATAGTGGCTCCATGACATCTGTTACACATATCGGGGTCACAATAGTTGCCAGTAGTACACAGCGTGTCCTAACCCACTGCAGGTTATGGAGTGAACATCATGTGTGTCCATACAGCCCACACAAGTCTCAAACAGCTGGACAGGTGTAGACCAATACAGACAAATGCTATACAATGGCCTCTGGGTATGCCCAATGGATGACCCCAATCCCCACAGACACAGACTACAGCAGGCCAGGCAGTTGGATGTAGGTTGTGAAGGCTAGGACATCAGAAACCACTATGCTGGCAATTAAAGCTAGGATTTGAAGTACACTGGTATGCCTCTAGCCAGCACATTAGGTAGGTCCACACACTGTAATGGAGTACCTGGCATACCAGTACAGTAGTAGCAAAAGTGTACAACTGTCAGCTGTGTCCCCCTTCCAATGTACACATGTAAATGTCATGTGCACCACCCCCGGTGCTGTGTAGGAATGTGGATACAGTTGGATGTCCCCCCACGCTGTGCAGAAATGTAGCAACAGTCAATGCCACATGACCAATGGATACCCTGCAGACACAGCATGCCAATTGTCAGTATACAATGCAGGGGTCGGCACCACAGTACTGACTACCTGGACATGTGACACATGCGATCCAGTTGACCATACTGGGCATGCTCAAACACATGACGGTATGACGGTAATGTCAGTCGACAACATGCGTAATGGTTATACTGGGCATGATCACACACTTAAACACAAGACGGCCAGGTCTGCAAACATCAGTGGTCCGGACATATCTGCCAGTACATTGCTATACTGTTGGATGACTGTGCTGTATGGTATGTGTGTGGTACTGTCTATTGTCTGTATATATGCCATGGTGTACTGGTAATTCAGATCAGCTGTGTGCGCAGGGTGTTGCTACCAACACTTGCAAATGACGGTTCTTTGCGGCCAGAACAAGGCCTTTGGATACGGAGTGGGTAAGGCACATTGCAGCACTTGGGAGCAGTTGTGCGTAGGTTTGTGTGGTGTTAAGCACTGCTGACCTCTGGTTACAGCTCCTTATACTTGTTTAGACTCCACATTTCTTTAACAGTGCAATACTCGCATACTGGTAGACAAACACGTTTACACCCGCTCGCTCCCTCACTTGCACGTTGGTGCCTGCATTTGTCACTCACGCTGGGTGGGTATGATCCCTTGTGATGCCTATTACATCGGAGTACATGATTACAGTATCGGGTATGGCTGACCATTATGCGATGGCAGGCATTCGACTGTACGGAATCGACGGCCTGTCCAGTGACATAATTATAGTATATGTGTGTTCCTCATACAATCTGCTCCCATCTGGCTGATACATGTGAACCAATACTCTGCAATGCAGACAAGTAAATGTGTTTTGGGAAACACATCTTTCTACTGGGTCATGCTACCGCATACCTATTGTAGGTTTTCCACCTTTTAAATTGGCTGAAGTGAGACTTTAGGATTAACACCTTTCCCACTTTGCATGGGACAGTCCCTCATTAGGCATATGTGTCATGTGAGAATAATCTAGGCATAGCAAATGTCCTGATTGCAGGACAATATTATAGTCTACATTTCTCTAATAGTTGCATGTAATGGTTATTGGATAAATGACACTTCGATATGTTATGTGAAGTAGCATAAGCAACTTCATTGCTGCTAGACTAAGCATTGATTTGTGCTAATATGTATATTTCTGTACTATGCACAGCTGTAGGTATGTTC
>NC_056731.1:968911675-969014175 GCF_019279795.1 Protopterus annectens | reverse complement strand
GCCAACACATACCCACGGTCAGTACAGGGTTTAGAACATTACTTATTTTCCTACATGACAGCTTATTCCTGTAGCACTTTTGTTGCTTATTCTGTTTCTTGTACAATATACATATTTTACATCCAGAAATAACTGTTTTAGGCAACTGTTACATGAAATATGGTACATAGTTATTTCCTACAATCACAGGACATTTGCCATTGTATCATTCTTGGTCAGGACACACCTACCCAAACAGGGACTGTCCCTCACAAAGTGGGACAGGAGGTACCCTGTTTATGCCAGCGCCTTAATCATCCTATATCCAAGTGCCACTATGCGACTGTGTACAGTATATTTTCTTGATAATTCATGTGGGGAGACGTGCATCACGGGCAGTTGTTTGATCCCAGGTAGTAGGTTCTACATGACCGGCAGGAGGCTGAGCAGTCTTGTGAACCACTACTGCACATACAACATGTGTCCAGATGTCTACAGGACTGGACATCATGTCATGATACCAAGTCTGATGTTTACGCAGGATACTTATCCCATGAGGGATATCCAGAAATTGAACAAGCAAACGACCTTCGATTTTTTTGATCTTACAAAGATGTGATAGGGTTTTACATGCAAGGGATACATAGTTTGCAATCCTGACACTGCCTATGGTGACACTGCCTACTACATATGAGTAGTGGTCACTATGTGCAGATATAGCTGCGCCAAGCTAGTAGCCTGAGTATGGCTGGATTTGGTGGACATTCAGGAATGGGGGCAGGTTGTGTGCTGTAGAGGGGATGATGGATATTCAATTATGCATCCAGGTGTGTTTCAGTTGAACGGCTCAGTTCCGTCCAGACCATTCTGTGGGTATGTGCTATTGACGTTTCTGTACATGTGTATCGCACATTTTAATATTCATATGTTTATGTGATTGTGTTCTGCAGTATGGCCTGTCAGGTTGTATTGTGGATGTATACGTTTGTTCTTTGTGTTTCTTTCTGATTCACCCACTGCTCCCTCATACACCTCCAGTTCACCTATTGTACATCCAACACAGTCTCACCTTTGCGGATTATTACATTACCCACCCCCCACCCCCACATCTATATTCCACACACTCCATCCATCCCTTCTTTGGTTGATGGCCCATGGCACGGTCAAGGGAACACATTGCATACACTACATACCTCAGGTACATATATGGTTGTGAGGACTACCCTAGCATTTTTCACCTTCCACATGCTGTACATCACGCACATAGGTACACACAAATACTTATCTTTCATGACATGGTAGGTACACCTGGGTAATACCAATTCATCTTTGACACATCCTGACAAGAACGGCTTGGACTGCAGATGGGCAGATTTTGGCCGAATGCTCTGACCATTGGTAAGGTTGCTACCTTTTCATATGGCCAGGATGGGATATATTCCAGACACAAATCAGATTCTACGGGACAACACATACCCACGGTCAGTACAACGGATAATACTTTTGTTTTATGCCTACATATTAGCTTATTGTTGTAGCAGTTTATATGCTCCTTCTGTTACGTTTACTTGCTTATTCTATTTCTTGTGACATGTGGTATGTTACATATGGAAATAACTATTGTATGTGACTATTACATGCGATGTGGGACATAATTATGTCATATGGTCGCAGGATATTTTACATTTATAATGGTTTTGGTATGGACACAACTGCCCAGATGTGTACTGTCCCTCACAATGTGGGACAGGTTGTAACCCTGACCATTGGGCTAGACTTAGCTATTGGCGGCACACTAACATGATGCGTTTCAATTCCACTTGTATAACTATCAACGCTGCATTAGAATACAGGCACACGGTTTTAAATGTCATTTGTTCGTGGGATGGAGACTCGATATTCGCTACCGTGCATTTGTGTTTGCTTCTTAATATTGTGTTTGCAAGAACTGTCTTGCATGCTTTGCATACGTTTCAGTATCCACGGACACTGACAGGTGTGATTACTATTGCAGGCAGACTGTAATATTCAGCATTTTAGGTTGCACGTTAACAGCCGACATTTCCATGCCTCTGTGCGGTGCTTCGACACGCCCCATGCACTTGCGCTCGTTTCCTATGCACGTGGATGTGGTGACAGCGTGCCTTCATTAATATGCATATGGTGTTACTGCGCCATCTGCACTGTCGGCGCAAACCTAACGCTGGCCTGGCGCCGAGCTTCATGAATCCTGGTGAATGTATGAGTAGAATGATATATTAATAAACTGTACATTTGGTAGCATAATTCTGCCATACATAATGAAGTGCATGGAAGTGAAGTTAGGAAGTGTTGTGTGATCCATAGATCTCAATTTAGAATCATTTAGCATAGTGGTTCTGTGGGTAATCAACTATCAGTTTGAGGTAAAACATTTAAAACAAGCACATGTCACTGTTCAGCAAGTAACTGCAGCACGTAAGCATATGAAAGAAGTGCTACATGCCAATAATCCTATTAGAGCAGTACCTGAAGAAAGTGTTTAAAATGCATGATGACTGAGTTTTGACACTCTAGCTTATAAAACACAGGAATGTTAGCATGCAGCATTAAGTCTGTCATAGTGGACAAGAATAAAGACCTGTATGTTTGTAACCACTGCATCTAATGCGCAGGGCACAAAAATATTCGGAAGAACAATAATAGATATCCGACTACTGATGTGTCTTGGTTGGTCACTTAAAAAAAAAAAAATATATATATATATATATATATATATACACACATATATATATATATATATATATATATATATATATATATATATATATATATGTATACACACACACATATATATATATATATATATATATATATATATATATATACCGACAGACAGATAACTAGTGTTCAGCAGATGCCCTTAATTAACTAGGTAATCTTTAATAGTGCATAACCATTTGAAATATTCTGTTGTAGTTTGCATTATACTCCATAATCTCTTTGCCATGTTTTACACTTAGAAGAAGATCATTTCACAAGGATGCAATCTTGCAATCTGTCTAATGACATCTTATTTATGTGTTTAAATTTGGAACTGTGGTACAAATAAAAGCGACAATAGCAGAAAATGTATTTTTCATTTCCTGGAGTCTTAAGGATTCCAAAGAGAATTAAAAAAGTCTGGTTGTATGACCTGCTAGTGGTTCATTTAGGTATGAATGACCTGAGATACTCAACGTTGGAGTGCCTGGAGACAGACATATTATGGCTTGCAATGTGTCTGTCAAATCCAGGTAAAGGGAATCTTATCAACACACAGAATAGTGCTGAGATACAACAGAAAATAAATGAAGTTTGGCAACAAACTAAGTTGTCCTGGGACATCTTCATGGGGGTGGGGTAGGTTAATATTAGGAGGAATTAAGTGGGTTGGGGAGGTGAAAGGGTTAAGTGGAGGCAGGGAGGGTTGGGAGGAAGTGAGATAATGATGGGGAGGGGCTTAAGAGGTTTAGTCTAGTGTAGTTGGTTTAAGCAATCAAATTTTAGTGTGAACTTGCTAAGTGCAGGATCACGTCCATGACGACTGGAGGAAGGCTGGTGATTAGGTAGGCCTTGGGATGGTTTGGAGGAATGGGGTGATGAGTATGGGCCTTTGGCTGATTGGCAGGATTGGAAAAGTTTAGGACATCAGTAGGTGTAGCTGAGTAGGGGATTTAATTTTCAATTGCTTGCTGGCATGGTAGGTTAAATGATGAAAGGAGCAGGCCCAGTATACTGGAGTGCATCGGAACGTTTGTACCACGAGGGCTTTCGCTCTAGAGTAGTTGTCACTTTATAGCAGTAATGTAATTCCTTCTGCTTCACACATCTGCCACACAGCCTAAAATAAAATTAAAAAAAAAAAAAAAAAAAAAACTAACTATATATGTTTTGTATTTACAGGAGGTTTGTCAGGGGTGACTGTCTGTTCCGGAACAAAGTCTTTTTAATGAGGGGGGCTTACAATTGCTGCTGCCCAGTTGGGCCAGAACTTTGTTAATGTGGTAGAATTTCTGTGGTATGGCTTGTAATGGAAGTAAAGTTGCTGTGGTGGTGTGCCTGTTTGCTCCAGGACTCGTGCAGCTCTATGAGTCCTTGCTGCCTTTGTGCAAGTGTGGTTGAGCTGTTTGTGTTGCTCATCTTGGACAGGGCTTTGCTCATCATACAATACTGGGTCTCTTGCCTTTAAGAGTAGTGAATTGCTTATGGTTTTGGGAGTCCTCTTGCCTGCTCCAGTTTGGCTGCGATGTTGATGGTATCTCTCGGTATTGCAGGGTTAGGGCTTGGGAGGCAGGGCCACGCTGCATTTTAGTAGTTGCAGATGGTCTGAGGGATTTTCAACTGTGCATGAAAGCATATTACAGGGGACTGGATGGACTAGACGTGACCTTACCTACCGAGATAGCAATGCAGAGTAAATGTTCCAGCAAAGTAGCTGAGTAATACTTATCTTCCTGTCAAGAAGAAGACATAGTTTGCTAAACAGTAATTTGTTACACAAGGGAATTAAAACATGTTTTAGGGTTGTCGTGAAACAAGCAAAATAATAATCTGAAGGCAGAATCGATTTCTTTGGAGGGGGAGTACACTGGCAGCTCAGGAGGGGTTGCCTGGCATACCTTTTAATAGGGCAGGTTTTGCTACCATTTTGCTTTTTGTTGGGTCGATTGCATTGATATCTTTCTGGTAAAGTAGTGGAAATTATTGAAGGTTGCAGTTAGTTATAACCACTTCTTGCCCTTCATTGGACTCCTGATACGGCTAAACAATTAGACGAAGGAGGAGAGTGACTCAGACCTAGCATGGCTTGACATGCAGCTGCTGCATTGGTAGGGAGTGTGAAATGGTGTTTGTTCTTGTAGTTGGGATTTTCATTGGGGCTGAGTGCCAGCCTGAGTGGCTTTTCATGGGCTGTTACTATTAGGCAACAAGTGCTCCCTGTGCATGCGTGCTGCAGTAATAACATTTATGCATGACAGCAGTATTCTTGTCTGTGGTGGGTTACCATTAATTGGTTTTGCAGCCATTCTTGGGCATAAGTGCCATGGGCTGCTATACACAGAAAGCAGTCTGGTTTCTGTGTGATTCATAAGCTTTTGATCTTATTGGGAATGTTTTATTTTGGTGTGTTTTAGTGTAGTGGGTGGAGCGGCCTTTTCACATGCTGAATGTCAGCATGAGTAACAGTTATTGCTGTTTGCGGAGTTGGGTTGTTTGGGAGTTAAGTAAGGGCCATATCCCAACTGTACTGTTTCCACAGCTGCCTACAGAGTTTTGCCTCATGCCTTTTATTGGGTAGTGATTTTGACACATTGCCAGTGGAACATTGGAAATTAAGTTAGAAAATAGCAACAAATATCTGATTTTCAGGCTTCATGCTCATTGGGGAACTCATGTTGATGCAGAAGATGCCATTCCATAATCTGTTAGGATTGTAGAAGTATTATCGAAGAGTTGCTTCTGTTCTGGGCCCTTTGTCACACTCTAAAGCACTTCTCCCTTGCACAGTGGGCTCACTATGCCATTGCATTTGTGTGGTGTTCTGTTTCTGAACACTCCTGAGTCAGTTTCATAAGTGATGGGGCGATCTGAGGTGGATAATGTCTGGTTTTATTCCTCTGGTGGGTGAGTGGTGTGGTGTTGGAACTGGCATGGGGTTGCAGAAAGCCACTGGTTCATGTGTCGTGGGGTGCGCAAATGTTGCCTTGCATTTGTGGTGGGTTCTCTTGCATTGTGGTCTTCTGGTAGATTCTGGCAACTCATTAAGCAAATAATGATAGACGCTTGAGTTTTGCATGTTGCATTTTCAGAAGATTTATGTTGAACAGGTTCTGCCAACTTTTCAAGGTGGCAGCTATTGCACAAGTCTGGCTTTGTTCAAGTTTGTCTGTATCTGAGCAAGTTACTGGCTAATTATTACATATTGAAGCTAGACGTAACATTTGTTATTGTTCTATGGGCACTAGAAAGCTTTTCTCCAAGGTGTCTGCTGAAACACTGTCTTGCTTTCTGTTAGACCTTTCTGGCCAAAAAAAGGGAACGGGCTTTCATTGCTGTTCATGTGCACTTGCTGCCATTGGGGGCTTGACCATTGGTAGTAAGTACTTTCATGGGGGGGGGGGTCACAGCATTCCTCTTCACATTTTGCCCATTTATTCCACATTATGAGTGAGGGCTGATGTTCCTCATTTTGGAGAGGAAGGGTTGAGAGCTATGATTTTAAATATTGCTCTCTTTTAAAGTTGTACAGTGGCTAGAGTAACAGGATTTGTTTTACCATACATTGCCCAGAAACCCTGTTTTCTTCAGACTTTGACAGGATGAGAGATTGTGCATTAATACAGTGTACAGATTTTTGTAGTATGTCCGGACTTGAAACCTACCTGTAACATGAGCATGTTTTGTACTGACTGCTTGGGAAACACAGCAAAGTATTTCTAGCTACAGCCATTTTACATGTGAGGTGAGAGCGTGTGCTTGTACAATTAGATACTAAAGCAGGCATCTTGTGCAGTTACCCTTGGGAACCTTGTCTGGTAAGCATGGGGAAACTTTGCTTTATTTATTTTAAATTGCATAGAATAATTTAGGGTTGCCCTTATCTCGTCAGGTAAGCACTAGGGTGTATTATAATATGTTATGCTTGGGGGGCAACTATATTTGGAACTACTTGGCAAATCAGTGGGGTTATTTAGAAGGGTATTGACCATATTTTAGTGATACAGATTTCACAGAAGGCCAGATTTGGCTCATATTTGGACAGTTTTGTATACACTGTGTTTCTGGTAGAATAGCAGCAGTCATAGTGGACGGAATTTTTGACAAACGTGAGTTTTGAGACGTCATACCCCACTGGAAGGCAGATTAAGGCAAAAACTTGTCATGTTATTGACTTGAGTTTGTAAAAGCAATATAATTGGGACCTGGGTATGGATAGATGCAGCTATGAGTTTTTCTACTCATATTAACCAATTGGGTAATGATAGTTATAGAACCAAAGGCGTTAGGGAAGATGGTAAGGTTTGGTAATCAAATAAGGAAGTCATTGTTAGCTACATTAGATCCAGAATAGAGTTTGGAATAGTAATATGGAAACCTTATAACAAAACAAGCATAATTAAATGGGGTAGTTAAATTTATATTGGGTATTTGCTAGGGTCATTGGAAGCACAGCTTTAGTTATGGCTGCTTTGTCATAGATGTGAGTGGCGGTGGTACATTCCTTCCCATGTTGGTGGGATAGGTTGTCCTTGAAGATGTTTTGGAATGGGGGTTATGCATTTTGGATGATTTACATGTTTTTTTCTTTTTTGCAAATGAGGTCTTGGAATGCTGCGGCTGTAATTTGGAAGAGGGGGGTATAAGACGGAGCCTTTTCTTTACATTTTAGAGGGTTTACTCTTCTCCTTTTCTTTGTATATGGTGTGCAAGGAGATTACACATGGGGAGCACCAGTGGGAAACAGTTAATGATGGAAACGGTGGTGTGCCGAATACCAGCTGTGGTGATACACAGAGAATTCGCAGGGGATGGAAGCAGTGGCGAGCGAGGAGGTTACACATGGGGACCGTAAGGTGACAACAGGTACTGACTGAAGTGGCGGAGGTCCAGAAGTTGATAGGGCATTGGTGGTGATCTGAAGGAAAGTAATTAAAAGGTGATGGAGGCAGTTGCCTTGGAAGTCCCGGTCATTTTGGTACTGCACAGTGGGGCCACAGATGGGGGAACTGCATAGAATTGCAAGGTAATGGATTATGCTTCTGATTTTGGTAGCTACCTTGCATTCATCAAGTGGATTTGCATTAGGGGGTGTTTAAGGCTGGGTAGGTAGAATACTTCTTTGTTGGGTATAGGCAAGTTTTCATGGACCAGGTCAAGGGGTGGTAGATGGGTGTGAGACTTGATACTAGTTGTTTTGATTGGGTGTTGAATTGAGTTCAAGGGGTTATAGTTTGTGGTTTTGTGGTGGTTATAGGTTGTCAATTCTTTCAGGTTGAGCCGCAATTTCATCTTTGAAGGTAGCGGGCTGAAATGGTATGTATTCTCTTTGTGTGGATGCTCTGGTGTTACAATGGGGTCACGGTAATCCTACTTAGTTTCATTAGTATGCGTTTTAGTGATGGCATGGTATAGGGGTTTCTGACGGGATTCTAAGATGCTTTACAGATGATGGGTACACCAAATGATGTTTGGCTTGACCATTCCCTTTATGGGAAGTAGATTGAACAATTTTGGGTAGAAGGGAGGGGGAACAGCCCGGTCAGGCTGGTTGGTGGAGAAGAGGGATAGACTTGCCCTCTTCTGTTCCCTCTCTGATGTCTGGATGTTCATTTCAAGGATCTGGGGAAAGGAAATGAGTAGTTGGAGGAAGCTTGCTGAATAGATAAGCAAGCTGAGGTAAGGATGGTGCTTATTTGGTGGAAGGTAATTCAATGGATGCTGTATTAAGTGAGTTGGGATGCTGCTTCATAAGTAAAGGAAGCAAGCAGAGGCATGGTCCCTGTTTGTTGGGCAGGGTGAGTAGGTACGCTGCCCTGATTAACATTGCAATGAATGGTGTATGAAGTGAGATGGAACACTACTTCATAAGTAAAGTAAGTGAGTAGAGGCATGGACGCTGCTTACTGGGGCAGTGTGAGTAGGTACGTTGCCTTGATTAACATTACAAGGATGTTATGCTGTATTTAGAACCATTTATATCATGAATAGTTGTAATTGATAAAGTTGGTGATCAAAGCTATGCTATGGAAATTTAATAAAGGTCATCAAATGTAATTTGGTGTGATGTGTGTTATTGAAGGGGACCGCGACAACCGGCTTTAACAACTAGCTAAATAGATAGAATACAGTATTTATCAGCTTGAGATGAGCTTTATGACAGACTGATCCACTTCATCAAGGATTGCATCCACCCTTCATTTCAGCTGTTTCACATACTGGCCAAAGCCCTTGCTGCTCCCACAGTGGCTTTTTGGCAAAGTCCAGTTTCTGCACATTCTAGCATAGCAAAAAAGCTTGAAGTACATTTGAATGTGGACCATGTCAAGGTCACTTTGCTCAGTGTCAGAGATCTTAACAATAAACTGCAAGAAGGTCTTCTTCAATTCAAACACATTCATATCTAAGTTAGTTGAAAACAGTCTTGACTTCACTGTAATAATAGCATTCCCTCTTTACTGGGTTTAGTGCTTATCATCCATTCAAATCTGCTGGAAACTGTGGGGGAGAATCAATATTTGATAGAGACCCAATTATCTCAAGAAAGATTGACCATGGCCCGTTAAAAGAAATTATTGAACTTTTAAATTAAAGACAATTTTTCATCTCATAACCTGCTATAGGTTGCCTTTCATTTTTACAGAGTACCAGAAAATATTCCTAAGAATGTTTGCTGAACTACTCATAAGAAAGTGATTTCAGCTATGCAATAATTATCTAACCAGCTACTCCAAAAACAGTTGATGTATCTAGAATTTTTTAAGTCTTACTATAAACTCCTTTAGACAAATATTTAAACCCACTATGTGTCAAAATGTTTTTTATCTTCATTCTCACTAACATTACTCCATCTTAAACTACTAATAAAGGAGTGTTATCTCAGTTCAAATCCATTGACAAGTCTGTAATCTTACCGTTTAGGAATTCTAAATCAATGCCAGTGAGTAGCTCTGCATGCAAGAACAATAACACGACAGACCCATTCAACTTTATGATGAGGTCTGTATGATGAGAGTTTTAGTGTCAGATGTCACCTATTCTCAATAATTTTATTCACATCTAACAAGTAGCATAAGACAAGTGATCAAACTAAATATTATGGGGAATGTGAAACCACCTTGCTGGAATGCAAGTGTTATCAAGTTCTATAATAAAAACTGAAAAAAGCTATATAAGGCTAATGATAGTATTGTTTATTTGTTTGTCCTTTGGTAATTAGAAAAGTTCAACTAAGGCAACAACCCATTTTCAGTGGAGGATTGGGGAAAAGCACCCCAAACCAGATTCAGAAAACATTTAAACAATAGCTGATAAGTAATTATAAACAAGGGAAGGAAAGATGTGCATCAGATTAAATATTCTCCAATGAGGGGAAGAGAAAGACTCCACAAACACAGATAAAAACATTTTACAATAGCTGGTAAGTAAATATATGCAAAGGGAGAAAAGCCCCACAAAAGAGTGAAATGCCTTTACAGAGTAGTGATAGGAGGAACTGTTTTCAAGAATACAAACTTAGCTGAAGTGGATAACTTGTGACAAGTAAAGTAATATATAGTTATTCATATTACTGACTATATTTCTAATAATTTATACAGCTGAGAAATAATAGAGTATTCTGATATCGAAAGAGACGTAATAGAATGACATGAGAAGGAGTGATATGTTGGTGGATAAAATTATGGACATGAGGCAAGAGAGAGAGTTGATTAGTATAAGACGGGGATGAGAATGTTAAGGAAAGATACTAGAGATTAAATAAATTGTAGTAAGTATCAGATAAAAAGGTAGAAGAGACTATAAAGTGAGAGCTAGTTTTGATGTTAGGCTGTCAAAGACTCTGCCTTCAAAACTTCATGAAAATAAAAATCTGCTTACACAGAAGACTCTGTCAGAAAGATTTTAAAGGTTATTATAAGGAAGATCAAGGCATAGCACAGATTAAAATTAAAAATCTGGAGTCAGGGAGCACCATACATTGTTATCCAAGTCAGATGATTAAAAAATAACACTCAGCAATGCTCTGAACTGATTCATAATTATATTACCTATTCCAGTCAAAGATCCATTCAACCTAAACTCTTGAATCTCTATCAGCAAATAAATATGATACACTGGAAAGACAGGTTTTCTGTTTTCCCATCTCTAAAATAATGCTGTGTGACAAACAAAGCAGAATTAAACCAAACTTCCTTTAAGGCAGACCTTGAAAACTGGATGGGCAATCATAAATGCATCATAGGCCTAACTTTGGCCCTCATGGCGATAGGAGGTACACTATAGTGGTGGATGTTGTCAGGGTTATTTTGGTCTATAGACTCTGCCTTCAAACATTCATGAATCAAATAATGTACATGTGCATCAACTTTAAGGCATTTCTCTACTTGTCCTGACAATGGGACAATTCAATTCGTTCTTAAAGCCCTTAATTTGAAATGCTACTCATACTGTTTTTCCACCTTAACAAAAATCATAAATGCAGTATTCAATTCTAATACATTCTTCCTGAAACCTAGATGACCAGAGCAGAATAAAGCATTCCATGCACATTATGTGTGCAATATATAATGGCACTGACAATTCATAAAGTGGCAATGATAATGCACCTATAAAAAAATTTGACATGACAGTGCTGATAATGAATTCCCAGAGTAGCTCACCTAAAGATGCCAATACTGGTAGAAAACATAAGCTCATCAATAATATCTAACTTATATAAATTGATAATGCACTTTCAGAAACAGCTGACCTATGTACCCTGATAATGTAACTCTAGAAGCAGGTCACCTACATACATCGATAATGCACCTATAGAAACAGCTTACCTAAGTTCACCGATAATGCATCTCTACGAACAGCTGACCTTTGATGATCAAGCATGTTGAAAATGCACCTCTAAGAGCAGTTGACCTACATACCATGATAATGTATCTCAATAAATAGTTGACTTAAGTATTCTGATTATTTACATCTAGGAATAGTTGATCTCAGCTGACCCAAGTTCACTGATAATGCACCGCTAGGAAGAGTTGACCTACATACCCTGATGATGTAACTCTAGAAACAGATCCCCTAGGTACATTAATAATGTACCTCTATAAACAGCTGACCTAAACGCACTAGTAATGCACCTATTTACATATAAAAATAAAAAACTTCTATGAACAGATGACCTAGGTACACCAATAATGCACCTCTATGAACAGTTAACCTATGTACACCAATAACATCTCTCTGGAAAAGTTGATATATTGTACTTCTAAAAACAGCTGACCTAAGTACGTGGAAAATATACCTGTAAAAGCAGCTAACATAAGTACAGTAATACTATACTATACCTTTAGGAAGAGCCAGCCTAATTACACCAATAATGCACTTCTAGGAACAGCGGACCGATGTATAATAATACTATAAATCTAGGGAACAGCTGCTCTAAGTACACTAATAATGTGCCTGTATGGATAGCTGACCTTAGTACACTAATAATGTACCTCTAGGAACAGATAAACTAAGAACACCAGTAATGTACCTTCAGGAACAGTTCCCCTAAGTACACTGATGATGTACTTCTAGGAACAGCAGGACTAAGTACACGGAAAACGTACATCTTGGGAAGACCTGATCTAAGTACACTGATATTGTTTGTATAGGAACAACTGACCTAAGTACACTGAACACCAATATTGTTCCTCTAGGAACAGCTAACCTAAGTACACTAACAATGTACCTCTAGGAACAGTTGATCTAAGTACTCCAGTAATGTACATCTAGGAACAGATGACCTAAGTGCACTGATAATGCATCTCTAGGAACAGAGGACCTAAGTACACTGATAATGCACCTCTAGGAACAACTGACCTAAGTACACTGATAATACACCTCTAGGAACAACTGGCCTAAGTGCAATACATTGTATTTGCTTTAGCAGATAAAGTTGAATACTCTTCAGTGCATCCATGCAAGAACCTCTAGCACTGAAGTACTTATATTGCTTGTTATAACATATGGAAAATATTTAAAACAATTTAAGTTTCTATTGTTTGCTTGTCTGGATAGAAAGTAGAGTTGATTATATGTCTGATTTCCTTGCTCTAAACAGGTATTGTTAATTTCTTTACAGCCATTAGTACTGTATTCTATCTCTGCTATTTTCATATTAGTGTATTTAATTCATACCACAATAAGCATACACAGAAAAATCCATAAACAAGTGTAGAATGAAAAATAGCTCAGTACTGACCCTTGATGTATCATTCCTTTCATTTTATATCCTCCACCTACTTCTGATGACAGAATTTACTTTTACCATATGTAACTTCACCAGTTAATGTTCATTCTGTTACAATTATTTCTTATACCTGTACTTTTTATTTAACAATGCCTTATAAAACACTTTTAGCATCCTCAAAAATATCTAAGGGTCAACAGCTCCCCACATATATGCCCTCTGATGAGCACTATGATTGTGTGTTGTTTTTCCACCGTCCTCTTTATGTCATCTTCATATGTGTATATATGAAACATTCATGTTTCTACATATTCAGTGTCTTCTATCCTTCTCCTTGCTTTGTATCTCTCTTATGCCCATTAAGGATGATCGTATTTACATTTGCAAGTATTACTTCCAGAAGCAGATGTAGCCATAACAGCACTCCTTCCTAGGGGGAACAGGCTGTACTATATTTTGAGTCAGCTTTCTGTGATTCTGCTAGCATTACCAGCTACCCTTTCATAATGCTCATCGTGATTCATCTGTGACTGAATATAAACCTCTGATCCTTTTCCCTTTCTTTGCTCATCATGGTCACCCTATGAAGTGATACATTATTATTTCACTTTTTGTACATCAAGGCCCATTATCTTGTACATTTTTTTTAAACCCAATAGGTCACTTTTTTCCCTTTCCCTAACTATAGTTTTAGGATTTTTTTTTCTGTAGTGAATGATTGTAATATGCTCTATCCAGAATTGATGGTAGATACACTTGTGGGGAAGGGGGTTACAATCTAGAAGCTGGCATATAGTTCTAAATATTCTGGCTACATGTCTGGTCACCTAATTTGAATGCCACGATTAAAATCACTTTGAAGGATGCCTCACAACCTGTTTACTGCAGGACAATTAATTACATCACTTTAGAAAAATATTTTGCAATCTAGGCCAAGCAGTGGCCCTGCAGATGAGTGACATCATGGATTCAAGCTGTACAGGTTATGCCAGTCAGGTGTAATCCTCTTCTGACAAAGCTTAATCACTAAGGTACATGCATAGAGTATATATTAGTTTAGCAGTAGGCCATATGTGTGGGTATGTTAAGGTGGGAGTAACTATGACTGGTGTGGTTTGCATATAAGGATAAATCTGTATTAAGCTTAATTGAACTGCATTAGTAGTTTAATTTTAATATTTATCTAAATAGATTTGCCAGCATCACACTCTGCCTCTCACTGTTCTTTTGAGAAAAATTAAGTTCAGCTCTGTGTGATTTCAAATCTCTGGCTATGCTACCCCTTCCTGTCATACACTGGGAGCTCCAAACCACACTGGCAAGGGTCACTGTGTTATCACCACTGTAACCTCATGTGCTACATCTTGTCCTTCTGCATCATATCTATAAGGTCAAGGTAGTATAGTACAGGGAGTCCAATGCCTTGCTGAAACTGAGCTAGAAATAGTGATGATATGACAACTGCATAGAACACTAACATAATAATTAGATCAGTTTGATGGCACACCCTCCAGTTTGTGAACCAATAGCATATCTAGTTGCATATCCATATGCTCAATGAATAGCAAATCAAATTAACTGATTTTCATTATCAGTATCATTACACGTCAAAAAGATAAAAAAACTGACAACTTTATAGAGTTTTGTTTTGTTGGCTGTGGCCAGTCTGTCTTCAACCATGACACAAACTTTCTCTTTTACTGTCTGCCCATCCCCCCTACATTCACATACACATACTTACAAGCACACACACACACATACACACACACACACACACACACACACACACACACACACACACACACACACACACACACACACACACACACACACACACACGCAGACATGCACATAATTTACCTATCCCATGCTTTGCATTGAAAAAAAGAAGATCAGAAGCTTGCATTGGTGGTGTGCAGAGACAGAGCCATGACTATACCCCAAGTGACCCGTGTTTGATTACTGACTGAGCTATATGACAGGACAAGCAGAGAAGATGGATGTGCCCACACTTAGGTGCAGCTCATGGCTGATCCCAGGTGAATGGCAAGGATGTAAATCCCCAAGGTAGCAGGGTAATGGCAAAGTCACAGCAAGATGATATGCCTGTGCACCTTTTGCATATTAATTCCAGAGTATGAACAGGTGCTTGTAAATGGGCAGGGGCATAAGTCCATACATACAAACATTCCGCTTCAGCAGTATCATGTCTTCATCTCCCCACTGCCTCCAGCATGGGTCAGAACAAGTGCAGGGAATACTTGTTAGGTTCTGAAGACCTAGTGAATTAGGAGAGATTCTTACAAACAGTTAATGGTCAGCTGTGTGGTGCCCCTCCCAAAAAAAAGAATGAAAAAAAAATATGTATATATATATATATATATATATATATATATATATATATATGTGTGTGTGTGTGTGTATTTTAAAGGAAAATATGAATGGAAAGTGAAAGGGCCACCCAGCACCCCAGCAATCTCATTCCATATCCATATCAGAAGACAATATCTGTTTCCTCATTTGTAAATTTGTCTGTCATACTTTTTTTCACTACAGTCAACAATAAAGTCCAGTTAAGACATTACACTATTAATCTTGTCCATCCTGATCCACAGTGTCATGAACTCCAGTACATAAGACGTCACACTAGAGTTTCTGTTCCTACTACAGATAATTGTCATTTCCTCACTTCATATGCTATAAAATTTCCCTCTATACACCACCATCTTTCAAATCTCCTTTCAAAGTCAGTCTCTTTGTGGCAAACAGTGTAGTGCACAAATGTGCCATTGTATCCTGAGTTAATGATACTATATTCTGAAATGCCTGAATGACTCCATTCTACATGCTGTCTTTTGTTGCAAAAGGCAATGGCATTTCTTCACTTGTTGACAGTTTCTGTGGTTATTTAAAGCAACATCTCCCACTGTCTGTCTTCCATTTCTGTATGAGACCATAATATTGTCTTTCTTGAGTTGTGCTTTGGAAAATGGTAGCAAGGTCTATCTACAGTATCGTTTGAAAAAAAAATTCCAAATTATTTACGTTATCTATATTCAGAAAGATCAAATATGCAGTAAATGTAGATTTCCAACAAATAATAAATATTGCACAGAATATGTGGCCAGCAATAGTCCATGACTTTGTTTTCATGTCATTTGCTATATATCCTCAATGGTGAAAACATCATATTATTCATCTGGACCACACATTTGTCTAAAAGTTGTCATTTCAATGTGTTATGTCTTGTGCATAAAATCATTTGTTCCATTAAAAAACAAATTACTTGTTTAAGGAAGTAATTTTTAATAAGTGCATTCTGAAAACTTATTACTGGTGCATAGTCATAGAAATTTAAAAGTGTTGAGTCCACTATAGTGGTCAACTCAACTCTGTTTAGAAAACGTGCATAATGCGCCCAGAGGCTCATTAGTAATGTATGCTGCCAGACAAGTGTGTATGTGAAGCTCATTTTTGTGGCCACAAAACACTTGTTAGAACAAGTTGTGATCATAGGAAAGCACAAGCAGCAGAGGTACAACTTCATGGAGATAAGTCTCAACAGCACTCAGAAGTATAACTTCATGGAGTTAGGTCTCAACAGTACTCAGAGGTACACCTTAATGGAGATAAGTCTCAACATCACTCAGAGGTACACCTTTATGGAAATAAGTCTCAACAGCACTCAGAGGATCACCTTCATGGAGATAAGTCTCAACAGCACTCAGAGGTACACCTTCATGGAGATAAGTCTCACCAGCACTCAGAGGTACACCTTCATGGAGATAAGTCTCAACAGCACTCAGAGGTCCACCTTCATGGAGATAAGTCTCAACAGCACTCAGAGGTACATCTTCATGGAGATAAGTCTCAACAGCACTCAGAAGTATAACTTCATGAAGTTAAGTTTCAACAGCACTCAGAAGGTACACTATCATGGAGATAAGTCTCAACATCACTCAGAGGTGCACCTTCATGGAGATAAGTCTCAACAGCACTCAGAGGTACACCTTCAGGGAGATAAGTCTCAACAACACTCAGAGGTACACCTTCATGGAGATAAGTCTCATCAGCACTCAGAGATACACCTTCATGGAGATAAGTCTCAACAGGAAGGTGTACCTCTGAGTGCTGTTGAGACGTATCTCCATGAAGGTGTACCTCTGAGTGCTGTTGAGACTTATCTCCCTGAAGGTGAGCCTTCTTGTTTTCTGGGTGGCCTAATGGTTAAGGTGTTTGCCTTACAAACACAAGTTGCAGGGTTTGAGTCTCACAAGGGATAATTGGCTAGGCTTAAAATGGCTCGCAAGGGCAGTTAGCTTAGTACTAATCTATGAACCTATGAACATATGAACAGCACTCAGAGGTATAACTTCATGGAGTAAAGTCTCAGCAGCACTCAGAGGTACACCTTCATGGAGATAAGTCTCAGCATCACTCAGAGGTACACCTTTATGGAGATAAGTCTCACCAGCACTCAGAGCTACACCTTTGTGGAGATAAGTCTCACCAGCACTCAGAGGTACACCTTCATGGAGATAAGTCTCAACAGCACTCAGAGGTACACCTTCATGGAGATAAGTCTCAACAGCACTCAGAGGTACACTTTCATGGAGACAAGTCTCAACAGCACTCAGAGGTACACCTACATGGAGATAAGTCTCAACAGCACTCAGAGGTACACCTTCATGGAAATAAGTCTCAACAGCACTCAGAGGTACACCTTCCTGGATATAAGTCTCAGCAGCACTCAGAGGTACACATTCATGGAGATAAGTCTCAATAGCACTCAGAGGTACACCTTCAGGGAGATAAGTCTCAACAGCACTCAGAAATACACCTTCATGGAGATAAGGTTCAACAGCACTCAGAGGTACACATTCATGGAGATAAATCACAACAGCACTCAGAGGTACACCTTCATGGAGATAAGTCTCAACAGCACTCAGAAGTATAACTTCATGAAGTTAAGTTTGAACAGCACTCAGAGGTACACTTTCATGGAGATAAGTCTCAACATCACTCAGAGGTACACCTTCATGGAGATAAGTCTCAACAGCACTCAGAGGTACACCTTCAGGGAGATAAGTCTCAACAGCACTCAGAGGTACACATTCATGGAGATAAGTCTCAACAGCACTCAGAGGTACACCTTCATGGAGATAAGTTTCAACAGGAAGGTGTACCTCTGAGTGTTGATCTCCATGTGTACTCTGAGTGCTGTTGAGACTTATCTCCATGAAGATGTACCTCTTGAAGTTAAGTTTGAACAGCACTCAGACGTACACTTTCATGGAGATAAGTCTCAACATCACTCAGAGGTACACCTTCATGGAGATAAGTCTCAACAGCACTCAGAGGTACACCTTCAGGGAGATAAGTCTCAAAAGCACCCAGAGGTACACCTTCATGGAGATAAGTCTCAACAGCACTCAGAGGTACACCTTCATGGAGATAAGTTTCAACAGGAAGGTGTACCTCTGAGTGCTGTTGAGACTTATCTCCATGAAGGTGTACCTCTGAGTGCTGTTGAGACTTATATCCCTGAAGGTGTACCTTCTTGTTTTCTGGGTGGCCTAATGGTTAAGGTGTTTGCCTTACAAACACAAGGTGCAGGGTTTAAGTCTCACAAGGGATAATTGGCTAGGCTTAAAATGGCTCGCAAGGGCAGTTAGCTTAGTACTAATCTATGAACCTATGAACCTATGAACAGCACTCAGAGGTATAACTTCATGGAGTTAAGTCTCAGCAGCACTCAGAGGTACACCTTCATGGAGATAAGTCTCAGCATCACTCAGAGGTACACCTTTATGGAGATAAGTCTCACCAGCACTCAGAGGTACACCTTTGTGGAAGCAAGTCTCAACAGCACTCAGAGGTACACCTTCATGGAGATAAGTCTCAACATCACTCAGAGGTACACCTTCATGGAGATAAGTCTCAACAGCACTCAGAGGTACACCTTCATGGAGACAAGTCTCAACAGCACTCAGAGGTACACCTTCATGGAGATAAGTCTCAACAGCACTCAGAGGTACACCTTCATGGAAATAAGTCTCAACAGCACTCAGAGGTACACCTTCCTGGATATAAGTCTCAGCAGCACTCAGAGGTGCACATTCATGAAGATAAGTCTCAACAGCACTCAGAGGTACACCTTCAGGGAGATAAGTCTCAACAGCACTCTGAGGTACACCTTCATGGAGATAAGTCTCAACAGCACTCAGAGGTCCACCTTCATGGAGATAAGTCTCAACAGCACTCAGAGGTACATCTTCATGGAGATAAGTCTCAAAAGCACTCAGAAGTATAACTTCATGAAGTTAAGTTTCAACAGCACTCAGAGGTACACTTCATGGAGATAAGTCTCAACATCACTCAGAGGTGCACCTGCATGGAGATAAGTCTCAACAGCACTCAGAGGTACACCTTCAGGGAGATATGTCTCAACAGCACTCGGAGGTGCACCTTCATAGGGATAAATCTCAACAGCACTCAGAGGTACACCTTCATGGAGATAAGTCTCAACAGCACTCAGAGGTACACCTTCATGGAGATAAGTCTCAGCAGCACTCAGAGGTACACCTTCATGGAGATAAGTCTCAACAGTACTCAGAGATACACCTTTATGGAAATAAGTCTCAACAGCACTCAGAGGTACATCTTCATGGAGATAAGTCTCAACAGCACTCAGAAGTATAACTTCATGAAGTTAAGTTTGAACAGCACTCAGAGGTACACTTTCATGGAGATAAGTCTCAACATCACTCAGAGGTACACCTTCATGGAGATAAGTCTCAGCAGCACTCAGAGGTACACCTTCATGGAGATAAGTCTCAACAGCACTCAGAGGTACACCTTCATGGAGATAAGTCTCAACAGCACTCAGAGGTACACCTTCATGGAGATAAGTCTCAACAGCACTCAGAGGTACACCTTTATGGAAATAAGTCTCAACAGCATTCAGAGGTACACCTTCATGGAGATAAGTCTCAGCAGCATTCAGAGGTACACCTTCATGGAGATAAGTCTCAACAGCACTCAGAGGTTCACCTTCAGGGAGATAAGTCTCAACAGCACTCAGAGGTACACCTTCATAGAGATAAGTCTCAACAGCACTCCGAGGTCCACCTTCATGGAGATAAGTCTCAACAGCACTCAGAGGTACATCTTCATGGAGATAAGTCTCAACAGCACTCAGAAGTATAACTTCATGAAGTTAAATTTCAACAGCACTCAGAGGTACACTTTCATGGAGATAAGTCTCAACATCACTCAGAGGTACACCTTCATGGAGATAAGTCTCAACAACACTCAGTGCACAGTTGGTTATGAGGTCTGTGTGCTGATCTTTACTTTTAACACAAGGATACAGATGTGGAAGGTTTTAAAGGAAGTTAAGTTAAAGATAGAAGGGTAGAGAATGTAGAAGGGACACATAAACAAACATATAATGTAGACAAGATTGCAGACTAATGTGGTGCCACAATCACTATGTAGAAGACAATGGAGAAGGAGGTATAAAACATAAATGGTTTACTATTGTTTCTGAGAACAACATTCTGTCGGCTGAAATTTGCTGAAAATCAGAATGTCGAACGCACAGACATATGTGCACCAGATAGTTGAAACCACTTATGTGAATGCACTACTGCATTCGCATAAGTGTAAGTCAACTATCTGCACGGAGATTGCGGTACTGTGAGGAGTGGAAATTCATCAACATCCCCACTGTAGTGCGATCTCGGAGTTAGTATATATAAGTTGGGGTGTGTGGAGGGTGCAGGGAGGCTTGCCCCCCGCAAAAATGTGATTTGTCATATAGGAGTTTGATTTACATCAGCTCCTATATGGCTATCATGTGGTGGTTTTGACAACAATGTCCAGTCAAATGCGTCGAGCATTTGGTTCGACATTGTAAACAGTTTTTTTTTCTTTCAGTATTACTATTCATTTATTTGAACGGAATGTTTCTTTTCCATTCGAATAAACGATAGTAAACCAACATAAACACGGATATCAATCTCAAGTAATCAAAGTTAGAAAATGTAAAAAAAGTACCTGACAGATGGGGCCTAGAAACCTAACAAAATATATTATCTAAAAGCAATTCTGACATCAGCATAGTTTGATCACTGCATCTGTATAATAATGTACATGTCTTGAAAAATAGCATTCATACAGTCCTGAGGGAACTTCACTTAGATTTGACCATGCACTTTAATTATTGATTGTCCCATAGAAGCAATCACAATAAAGCTATCAATGAAGTACATAACAGATGGTTGATCGTTACACATTTGCAGAAAGGAAGTAAAAAAAAACATTCAGCCCTGAGGGGACATGATCTCTTAACCCTCATTATACTGTATAAAAACATCATGTACAAGTTGATCTAGAAAAACAATCATTCTAAAGACATATCCTATGTTATATATGCAGACTGCTGTGTAAAGATAAAAGCAAAAATAAAGCAGATCAAAAGAAAATACCACCAAAAAAACAAGCAGGAGACCACAGTATAAAAATTTTAATCGATCTTAGCGTCTCGGCTATCAGCCTTCAAGAAATAAAATTCATTTAAAAAAAACAGCTATTTATAACAATATAAATTGCTGTTTTTTTGTAATGAATTTTATCTCTTGAAGGCTGATAGCCAAGGTGCTAAGATCGATTAAAAAGTTTATACTCTGGTCTCCTGCTTGTTTTTTTGGTGGTATTTTCTTTTCTGCTGTGTAAAGATATTCAGCTCATCTGAATGCCTGATGGCAGCTGAGGCCAGCATACATTTACATGGAGGCTGTATTTCATCACTGCTTAAGAATGACAAGTGCCAGTCCTCAACTGATGCACCCGGGCATGGAAGGTGGTCTCCATGAACCATCATGAACAATATGATCACAAAAGATAAGTTACTTGGAAGCTCTACATGGGCATGGATGATGTGTATTTATCTATTTTAAAAAGTTTAAAGGTTGTTAATGGGAGTATAAGAATGAGATGAAAAGAAGTAAGTAGTAGGTATACCACAAGATAAGCAGCTAAAGAATGAGCAGGATATAGGTTTTGATGGAGTCATAACTTTCTTAGAGAGCAAGTTGCAGTTTTTCATGCATAAAGAGAAGGTACGTTGGAGAAGGAATTAATGGAAATAAGAGGAATGTAAGAGAGCTAAGTTAGTTAGTATGAGCTGTGATGCCCCTGCATTGGCTCAGTAATCAAGGAGACTTAATCCTCACCACTGGCAACAGTGAGGGAAGTACACACACTGCGAGGATGACAAGTACACACACAGTAAAGTACAATTTTCCTTAAGAGCACACATAGATCACAGTCTGTCTGGGGCTGGTTTCTCCCTATTTCAACAAAACCCCAATAAGACTCCCCACTGGCACAGCTATAGGGTTGAGATCTCAGTCGAATGGCTAAGTTAAGACTTCCAGCCCCTTCTCTGTCCACCAGTGCTTTGTGTCCCTGCCCAAGTAACTGACACATACACAAACACACACACACACACACACACACACACACACACACACACACACACACACACACACACACACACACACACACACACACAGACACACACACACACACACATACACACTTTGAGATTTTATTGACCGTCTCAACAAACTCCAGCTTTACTCCATCGCATATCACCTACTCAGAGGCGATGTCTGCCTAACATACAAAGCTATGTCAAACCCAGAGTTGTTGGACCTGCTCCACTTAAAGAAATCCCAATCCTTCCGAGCTACATGCTCTAGGGACCTAAACCTTGTCACCACAACAAACAGAACATGCTGGAGGGATAAATTCCTGTCCCAGAGACTTCCCATACTCTGGAATAAACTACCTATTTATATCAAACAAAGCTCCTCATTAGCACTCTTCAAGAAAAAATCTTGATGATTGGATGGGCGATAGGAAATGCACCCCGGGGATCACCTCTGTGGCTCTGCTTGATAGGGGCACAGGAAAATAATTTTCTTGGGTGGTGAAAGCCAGGGTACCTATTTGGCTAGGCTTATATAAGCCCTAGGGCCAATAGCCTAGTACCTACCTATGAACATATGATATACAAACATCCACACACACCTGGGAAAGGCTGGTACTGGTTTACTAGGTATGCCTCCTTCTGCCCAGACTATAAGGTAGTATCAGCTGCCACCCTACTTAGCTACTAAAAGGTCCTTACAATGGGTGTCCAATTCTACTACGTAATGTTACTATTATCCAAATGGTAGTTTTGACCAAGACTTGCAAGGCTATTTAGGAGTGGCCTATACAGTGTCACCAAATACATATGCAAGTACTCTAAAAGCTTAAATATGTCTCACAAATACCAGCCACAAAGATAGGTTTAAATATATTTAATAATAAATAATAAAAGAACAAGACAATACTCAGAAAATAAACACAGTTACTTCAGAGCTCAAAATCACAGGAAATATTTTAAAAGAACATTGAAGGACAGTCTCAAACAAATACAGAAAACATTTAAACATTTAAAATAATCTTTATTATATTCCTATCTATATCTAAGAAAGATACTATGCCCTAATTCTTACTTACAAACAACATGCAGGCAGACATGCTGAGTGGATGTTTCTAGGTCCAAGACAAGATACAAAATGCATAGTCTCTCTCTGAGAGAGTTCTTAAATTAATAATAAACATTACTGCTTAGTTAGCTTGGATGACATCACTCTTTGTCACCTGACTTCAGTTCCCAGGTTAAACAGATACTAATAGAATTTTAGCATCTCTGTGTGAGAAGTACATATCTCTTAGAAGTTTGCAGAACTTGGAAGCCATAAAACAATAAAACACTTTTACATTTAAAACCTAGTAATTATTCTGTTTCAAGACAATACAAAAACTTCTAGCTCTAGACATTGTGTCCGCTGCTGTTGTTTTCTTTAAATGTTGCACATTAACTCTGTATGTTCCAGTTTCTACTATTAAAACATACATTTGCACAGGTATATAGTTTATATACATTTCTGTCCTTTTCCAGTAGGGTACACTGTGGACACATCCTTGAAGCTCACTACTGTACAAACCCTGTTCAACACACACTTCTATGCCAGTAGTTTAATATACACATAACATAGAGTTTTCTTAGATTTGTAAGACAAGCATATGAATCTTGTTGATTTTCCCAAATGACATATGATTATTTACAAAATTCCAGATAGCTGGGCTGGCAGTGTCATAGGAGCATATAGACATGACTGAGAGGATGTGTTGAAACACAAAGAGGAAGGGGGGGACAGAAAAGTGAAGGAGACATCAGAAAAAATAGAGGGAAGACAATAGTGAGGGAAGGACTGAACAAACAAAAAGGTGGGCATGGTTACAAAACTTAAGGGAGCACCTGGTTGTTTTATAGGCTGGGGTATTCACAGCTTCAGTCACTGCCAGCTGAGACCTGGTGGGAGATTACTAACCACCTTGGGTACCTCCATGCCTTGTCTCAGATGGTGGAAACAGTGTTAGGATTGCAACTCAACATATTGCCAGAGAAATTTCTCCATTTGGCTGAAGTGGACATCCAACCTTCTGGCTGTAATCTCCCTCCATGATATTTGCCAACTGCTGATAAGTGATAAAGGTGTCACCTTCACTCACACTGCTACTGGCAGGTACAACTTTAACATTATTCACTGCAGGGCTACCTGAAGTGTGTTGTGCATGCAGGACAGGAAATGTGATGGCAACTGTGGAAGGCTTGGTGCTTCTGGTGGTGGTGGTGGCACTGTTGCTCCTGCCACTTGCGAGGGACCCATAGGCCTTTCCAGTGACATGGGTGCAGGTGATTGTGCTACTGCATATAACAGTAAAGTAAATGGAGAGAAACAAATTAATAAACCAAATAATGTGTATGTAATTGAAAGGTTAGCAACTAAAGGTGGTGGGATGGGGGAGAAGTATAAATTAAAAATAAATAAATAAATAAATAAAACTCCTATATATGCTGAGTATGATACATTTTAGCAATAGCCCATGACGAGAGTGGGTATTGCAGATTTTACCCATGGCTGATGTGGTTTAATCATGAGGGTGAAGCCTGAGTGATTAGACAAGCCAGCTGAGGGTAAATCCTGTGATGCCAACATCCAGGAGTGGGTTATTGTTATTATACAATGACATTATTTAATAAAGAGACTACTTACCTTTCTTAAATACTGGCTTTGTATAATGCCACTTAAGAGTTTATTCCACTGGCTTCTTGATTTACTGATGTACTGAGCATGTGTATGGTGCATACATCCACACGTACATCAGCATAGTGCTAGGACGTTGGCACAGAAGAAAGCATACTGATGTCATTTTGCCTCTATCTTTTTTTAATTAACTTTTTTATTCATATGATGGCAAAGTGTGGCAACATTAGTGGTACAATGAGGGACAGGGCAAATGTATGTTGAAAGAGGTGGACATTCTGTTAAAATCTGGACAGTTGAAAGTTCAGGTGAAAAGCATTGGAATCTTTGGTATTAAAACTGTACCTTTTAACTGTCCAGATTTTTGCATAGTGTCCTGATTTTTTTCTGATATTTTGCTCTGTTTCTATTAAAATATTTGAAGATCTTTTTTTAGCATATTTGAATAGAAAGTACAGACACTCAACAATATTTAAGTGAACAGACTTTTTTCTATTGGGATATATGCTCAATTTACAATGAGAATGCTGACTGGAATGTGCAATCAGTGTGCTCATTTTTGAATAGCAATGAGCCATTGTTGTATAATTAAAAATAATGTACTTAATTCACTTCTCATTTTAACAAGGCTGTTAGCATAGACATCTGAGTGGAGGTCCTGAACCAACAGCCATCATCTTCTGCTGCTTGACAGATACAGCATTAACATAATGTGCTACTTAAACAGACAACAGGGGTTTGAAGTCTGATATGTAGAAACAAATGTATATATACAAAGAAAGCATACTTCTCTGAAACAAATTTCACTCACAGGCTATATGCAAAGGAAGCAACTTCTTTTTATATTCAAACATGTCCACTTGACCAATGATGATCATATATATTTGTCCTGCCTAATGCTGCAGTTAAAATAAAGACACATAAAAATAAACCTGAAATACTTTTCATGATAACACAGCTGTGGGAGGGGAATTAAATCCACAGGTATCCTCACAGCATGGTTGTAGAGCCTTAACATCCTGAGCCACTTGTCCACATATCCACATATACAGGAGAATGTATGCACAAACACACTAATAACATACTGTTAACTTTGAGCTGTGGCAGTAATGACAGATGTGACAGGGGTGTATCAAAGCTAGATATTTTAGAATGAATCCCTACTACCATTAATAGTAAAAGCAAGACATTAGGAAACATGCATTCTCCCTTAGGTGCTCTCTTAGGTACTCCAATCTTCTCCTGTGCGACTTCCTACTCTTTTTGGTATCTTCAGGGGTTACCCACATTAAAAGAGCACCATGTCATATTTGGTAATGACATTCAGTGCTAGTTTACATATGTAGCTATAATAACAGGGCAGCATACAGTATAGTACATAGGTTGTACCCACTGCTTGACTTCATCCTCATATCGGCCAAGGAAGTCAGGATTGTAGTGCCTCATTTCATTATAATGATTATGGCACTGTTCTCCAAAAATGGGATGTCAGTTGCACAGATGACATCCTTGTTTAAACCATTCCAGGCTTTGATATTATACTGTAGTCCCTCATAGACCTCTTGCATGAGGGTCTAGCTGTAATCCTGGTGCATGATGTAAGCCTGAGAAGAAGCTCTGAGCTTCATCACACTATGGAGGATAGCCATGAGTTAGTGAGAAATTCACTCAGAAATTTAATCTCTCATCATATTGTCTATCTGTACCTTACATCACCTCTCCTCTCCACACTCTTAGGGTAGACTTGTATCTTTTTACTTTTTCCTAGCATAATAGACTACACTTCTAATACTTTTCTATATACTGATGTCATATGAAATACTCATTTTTTTTAATTTCTTTTCATTTTTACCTCACTGGTATCTCCTTGTGCGTTATTGTATCCTATTTATTCCAGTATTGAACTGTATATGTATATGCGTTTTTTCAATTATATTTGTACTAGAATTTTATTTACACTGAATGAATGAAAATGTGGTTCCTCTTGTGCTGAGCAGGATTACTACTGCAACAACACATCATCAGTAGGGTAAGGCTAACCTGTCGCACAACAGTCTAAACCCAGCTCATGTTCCCTATTAGTGGTTGAACAATCCAACGCTTTGTGAATTCTGCTTCACAATGATAAGAAGAGCCAACATCAAAGGATCAAAAAGCGACATCGCTAGGAAAGATTGGCTGCCATAAGCCAGTTATCCTTGTGGTAACCTTTCTGACACCTCCTGTTTAAAACCCAAAAAGCCAGAAGATCTTGAGTCCCTACTTTCACTGTTTGTATTCATACTGAAAATCAAGATCAAGCAAGCTTTTGCCCTTCTGCTCTCAAGTTTGTCTCCCTGGACCTCTGCTAAAAATGTGTATTTATTACCTAGTTGTACTTTCCTAGTAAACAAATGTCACTAAAGAAATAAATACATTCCTGCATAAAGTAAATTTGAAAAGGACACTTTCGATACCAAAAATATACTTGCTTGTACAAGGTAAGTTCTATTTCTTACAACTCCATTTATTTGCACTACAGCTGCTGATTAACCTGTTGGAAATAAGGGGCATACGTTTGTCAGTATGTGTTGCTGAATGGGGGGGGGGGGTGCAAGGGAACATAAATGACTGGGCTACAGGATTGTTAACCTTTTTTTCTTGATTTTTTTTTTTATTGAAAATTTTAACGAAACATTAATATATGATAATAGAAATATCATAAAACAAATATACATATCTAAAAGAACAGTAATAAACAACTAAACTATTTACTGTGGTGTCTACTATAAAACAAAGCTTTCTGAACAGAAAAAGAAATGCAATAAAAGTAGTTGTTAGTTAATTATTAAAGTCTGTTTATCCAGCATTTCTTGGAATTTCAACCATATATTATATGAAGAGGTGATTCTAGATGTTCTTGTCTTGATTGTGATAAGTTCAAGATGACAGACTTCGGGTGCCAAGTGTACAAATTTCTTCATAGTAAGAGTAGTTTGATTCTGCCAGTTCTTGGGGATGGCTTTTCTTGCTAATGTTAAGATAATCCATAAAAGAGGATATTTTATTTTTGTGATACAAGTGGGGATAGGTGTAGTAAATAAAATAAAATATTTGGTCAGCATAAATTTATCATTAAAAACAGACTATAAGAGAGCATTCATATTCTCCCAATACATTTTAAGTTTGATGCAGTTGTAAAACATATGCTGCCAGTCAGCTTTAACATTTAGTTTACATCTCCAGCATCCTATGTCTTTATTATACATCAATTCAGCATTATGTGGTGTGATAAAGGTTCTATGTAAGAACTTCCAAGATAGTATCCTCCATCTTAGTGAAGAAGTAGTCTGCTTTGAAGATTGGAGTATTAGTTCACTTGGGGACTTATTATTATTAATAAGTCTAAAATAACCTTGATGGGGAACACACTGAAGAGTTCATACTTTGGAGCAATCAGGGAAGTGTGCTGTCTTACAGTAGACAGATATCTATATGTGTGCAGGGCCATCATGAAACACAGGCTAGTGCCATCACAATCATGACAGAGACAGCAAGGGTGATCCAGGGTGTGATGACTGACAGGAGCACATGTCTCATATGTGTGTTTCCTTGGATAGATTGAATTGCACAATGGAATGTTCATTGTGTTTTCTGGGTCACCTGCCAATGATGAGGGGCAATCCATGCAGCTGATCATCTTCTATATCAACAGATATCAAGCAATGTGGCTGTGAATGACTGAGATCCTACTCACACAGTATTGCAGTTCCACTGCAAAATGTATTGTGGAGGCATCTACACCCAGGAGAGGCTAGTCTCATGGTTGTGACCATCATTCTGGTGGTACATCTCAGAGCAGTCATTGCCCAAAATCATGCAGCACACCAGCATCTTGCCAGGGTTATGGTGTATCTGTGCATCTCATCATAGAGCCTGCTGTCATGGTTGGGGGACATGCATCAGATGCTAAACCCTCTGCTATGCATGTCCTGAACCTGTCCAATGGACCAAGCTGCAGGTTTGTAGCTACTGCTGAGACTGTATTCCTGCAGACCCACATTCACACCACCTCATCCCCCAATACATAACACACTTTCACTGACACTAGCCCTTCTCTTCAGTAAGTCCCCATACTGACATTTCACAGAAAAGCTATTTTTTCCTTTCATACTCCTCATCACTCACAATCCCCACTTCCCCGTGAAAGAAATGCACTCCTGTGCTCTATTTTCCACTTGTCTAAATGATGATAACTGTGCCCTGCTATTGTACATTGCTATTTCAGTTGCCCATGTCTGATGTACAGCTTGGCTAGCATAGTGTTGGATTTGCATACATCATTTTTACTGTAGTGCATCTTCTTAGTCTTCCATACAATATTCTAAAGCTCTGTGCAATATGCTGCCTCTTTGCTAGTGCCGATTATCCCTGCCTCTGTCTTGCATGATCTTCATCTGCTGCTGTCTTCTCCCATGATTTCTTGTCTAGCTCAGCCTCTGCTGCCAGCTATGTTGGGAACTGCTGTCCCTGGGCAGTACTCATCCTGCTGTAACTGATTCATAAGTATAATGTTGTGTAACATTGTACTCACACAGATACTGTTTTGTACATGTGGTAGGGTCATACAGTAGGGCAACACTGGATGTATCTGGACAGTGAAAGTATGCCTTCAGTAACCCAGACACATGCTCAGTAGTGTTTCTTGCTGTGATGATACATGGTTGTACCAAAGCCTGCTTGATTTTGTGAATTTCTTATGGTTGCCATGAGTCAGGTTCCAAGGTATATCCAGCGTCACCAACAAGTGAGAATTCACCCTTTACAAAGCATTGACACAGATCACCTGAGTGCCATATGCGGGATTCATGATAACTGGCTGAGTAGCCTAGACACACATTATAGATGATACCCTGCACATTACAGAACACCTGGCAGTTGATGGAGTAATACCGTTACACTTCAAGTACCTCCATTCCAGTTCACTAAGTGGTGTAACATTTTAATGTGGGTACTTTCTTGGAAATAGGCTATACCAAAGAAACCCAACAATGTGTTAGCTTTCTCATTAGGGGCCTGTGGGAATGGCGTATGCTCCACCACATGCTGAAGCACAGCATCAAGAAAATGATGGTGTATTCTCAAGCCAGATGCCTGAGATACTCCTGGTCTGTCCAAGTAGGCAATGGAAATGACCCTCTAGTAAATATACATAAAGTTACCCATACCATAATATCCACTATGATAGGTTGCCCACCACTCCATGAGGCTGTCACACATCCAAAATGTCTTGAATGGGGTTCCCTTTCAACATAGAAATGAAATGATGTTTCAACACACAGATACAAATTAAAGAATTTTAACCCTTTTCTTTCCTTATATGCATGAAGGAAACAATAGTGACGTTGTGTTGACAATGTACACACATGTACAATGCGGACATATTGTTAAGTGCAGTCACATGATCCTGCATCTCCTGAGGAAAATGTCATACATCGTCACACATAGTAAAAGCAATAAGGGTCTCTTGCAGATACACATTTATTAAAGCTGTAGAAACTTCAAATATTCCCTAGCAATTTACTCAACTTGAACCTGAGCATTCCACCACATTCAAAGATAAGGGGATTGTTGTGTAGCAATTATTCTTTTCTGAATCAATGAGCTATTTTACTTGCCTCATCATACACAGCTCCTTATTATATGGTCATTAGCATATACCACTACTGCCCAAGCTGACCAATCCACATCATGGATCCTGGTTTTGCAAATCACATACACTCTGCAAGTAGCAGCTCATTATGCAAATTCACTTTCCACGATGTGGCAAATTTTTCTGAATCCAGTCCACTTTCTACAGCATTACTTTACAAAATATGAACCTCTCATTCTCATTTCAGACTTATTCAAAATAGGTACTGGCAACATAAAGATCTCTTTATATCTTTGAGCTGTTTGCCACAAGTCTTACCTACAAATGGACATGTGCTTCTTGGAGTCATAAGCATACTCTTTTTGAGGAAACAGATTAAGGCATATATTTTTTCTTTCTTTCTTTCTTTACACACTTATTTGGCTATTATAGTTTTAATGCAGAACTAATTAGTAAGCCCACTGACAGAATCAAGATTGCTTTATGTGGGCTATTCAGGAGCAGATGAAACAACATAGTTTTGATTAGGACGAAGTCAAATGAAAATGAAGTATGTTGCAATTCAAACATACTTTTCCAGCAATGTAGACTAACACCATCCCCCGGATTCACTAATCTTCCATCTTAGATTAGCTTAGCCCTGCATGGAAGTGCCCGTTTAGGAGCAGGACGGCAGCGCGCCATGCATATTAATGAAGGTGCGCTGCCTGAGCTCCCATACTTACATGGAGTGTGTACGAGTGCAGGGGGTGTGTCTGAGGACAGGGATCTCAGAATAAACATGCCCCTGCAATGTAGAAAAGCAGAAAGTGTAAGAGATGAGCAAGATCACTCATAGGTGTACGCATATCCCCACCAACAGTTCCCCATGTGTACAACAGCAACAGTACTGAAAAAGTAAATAAAGAAACCCTTATATATTTTTTTAAAACACCAATTAAAGCTAACTGTAGGTGCATGGCTGTGCCCATTGCTTTGCTACGGTTAAAGCAGCTTAAAAGGCTGAAGAGGATAACAAGAAAGATATATGCAAATGAGGCAGCACAGCAATAGTGTAGTGGACAGAGCATCCGCCTAATGAGCAGGCAATCTCCGTTTGTGTCCCACTGCAGCACATTCCATTTTCCATGTGAAATCTGTATATGAACATTTTTTTGCTGTATAACCTACTAAATAACATTTAAATGTGAACTGGAGTACTGTATTAAATGCACATGTGAAGTGTCAGTATCATAACGAATAAGACACTAGTAAGCAGGTTTAAGCACAAATAAGCAGTAGTAAGCACATATAAGTACTAGTAAGCGTGTTTAAGTGCATTTGCACAGGAGTAAGAATTGTCTACACAGATTAAACAAAGTAGAAGCTAACTGAGTGTAAGAAACTGTAACCAGAGGTTAGCATTGCTTAGCTCTGTGCAAACCCATGCACACCTGCTTACAACTGCTTTAAAGTGCCTTAATCACTCTGTACCCAAAGGCCCTTGTAATGCCCAGCAACAAAATAAACAGCTTCTGCAAGGCTTGAACTCAGGACCCTGTACACTACAGTCAGAGTAGTTAACCCCTAAACCATCATAGCAATACATATGAGTGAGGTTTCAGCAAACAAATCCTCACCATAGCAAAATCAAACCAAACGTGAACTGAATCTATGTACAGTGTGATGTTGTATAACCTGCTACATGATATAAATATGTGAACTGGAGTACTGCAGTAAGGCCAGATGTGAGGAGTTATTGTAATAAAGTGTTGAAGTCACCAGGACCCCATACAGTGTACGTACACATGAATCGCAGATACCAGACACATATATAACATGTAACAAATTATAAATCAATGTCAGAAGGACAATATAATGCTAATTACATATTAAGCAACACTAAGCATTGCACAGGTCAGCTTATGTGGTGTAAGCAATGCGTAGGCCGGCTAATTCAATCTGCCCAGTGGTATGCCCCTTTAAGCAATGCCAACATTAGGTAAGCAGGTGTACCCATAGGTTAACCTTTTCAAAACCATCCAATCACAAGAAAGTGTGGGAAATCGGGCATATTTAAACCCCACAGGCACCAATAATCCACATAACTGGTCCCAGCTCCCTACTGTAGGAAGAATGGCTTGAGTAGGTGAAGACACTCAATTCAGAGCAAAGCACTGAGGCATTAATGAGTCAAAATACATTGTGTGATTTCTGGTCAAACACCATGAGCAGAGACTCCTGCAGGGCCATTACCAGGGCTCCCAGTATAAAGCGAAGGCTGGGAAAGTCTCGCCCCGCAACCTCACTAGTGCCACAGATATTCCCCGGACTGGTGATCAGGTCAGGCATCACCCTGCTGACCTGAAGCAGCATATGGGGTCTACTGGAACAGTGGATCCAGGAGTGCAGGCAGATGGCTGACACCCCAATACTGAGTAAGTACCCATTCCACTAAGTGTATAATAATTGCCAAGCTTGTGTATACTATGGATAGGTATGGCTAAACATCACTGTATTTCTCTAACAGTTGCAAATGAGCAGCCTGTGAACCAGCAAGCCCATTCTGCTAGGCTGCAAAGGCTGCATCGCGAGGCAGGTTAGTAATAATCTTGCATGAACTGTCATATCCTGTTAATAAAGGTATAACCCCTGGACTGTCTGTGTATACTCTGATTTAATATGTTGTAGTGTTGCATGCTATAAATAGTACTGTAGTATTAAGCAGTGTTACCCACACTGTGGTACGCAGATAAAATGTGTAGGAAGCTCTGTATAACAAGAGGTTAGTCATATTGTACAACTGAGTGAGACATAGAGAGAAAACACTTGAAAGCCTTGCACCAATTCCTCATAGCACAGTGTACTGTGATGTTAACTGTAAGAGTTTTGCCACGCACAGCAGGGATTGATTCCTGGGAGTGGTAGTAAGTTGTATACATAATCATACCCCACAGCTGTACAGTATTTGTGAGAATGTTCAGATAGAAAGACATATGCATAATTAGACCCAACAACTGTACAGAGTGTGCTAGAATGGTCAGATAGTAAGCTGTAAGCATAATCATAACCATCAACTGTACAGACGGTGTCATAATGTTCAGATAGTAAGTTGTATGCATAATTAGATAGACCCAACAACTGTACAGATAGTAAGCTATAAGCATAATCCTAACCATCAACTGTACAGACGACATCAGAATGTTCAGATAGTAAGCTGTATGCATATTCATACCCCTCAATTGTTTTGATCTGCCCAGCATGTGCAGATAAATGGCCCAAATCTGCTGCCTCGTACTCTGTTACCCTGAGAAATCAGTCTGATGTTCCAAGAAATATAGGCAGCCTGTGATGACAAATTACCAATAGTCAAACCTGTACATAGTCAGAGAATGTATATGAAAACAAAACTGTCATTGTAGCATCACACACAAGGTATATGAAAGCAATTCTCATAATATGTCACATTAACACCTGCATCCTGTCAAGCGTCAACCAGAGTGTGTGCAATAACGGATTGAGGAGTATGTGTATAACATCAACATGGAATCTGGGAGTATGTGTAGAAATTGTCAGTTAGCGTTAACAAAGATCGTCTCAACAGCTATAACAGGTAAACGGTGTAGACTATATGTTAGACACAGTCCACGTATATATTAATCTACAAACATGCCATTGTACAAAGTAAGGCCAATGGGTAGTGTAATAATACATGTAAGGGCAGATCACTGCAGTGACTAAGAAAGATGTGAAAACTACAGGGATATATCAGTTATTAATAGAAGTCTCTATCTTGCCCCCATCATATGTGCAACAATAACCCAATTATACACCTCAATGGGTATGTTTACTCTCCAAACATACGCTGGGACATATGTCCTATTGGCTCATAAATATCCACATTTGGTTCTATGCATGTACCATGTTAAAATACACCCATATTTCTGGCCTGTTACCATCAATAAAACCTGCATGCTGTTGTAATGGTGACTTCTGTTACATATATGCATGTGTTCTGCTCGCTATGCAACTGGTTTAAATTTGGTGTCTTGGGTTAATGGGTATACCTATGCATGCTGTTATAACTAATCCTGAATGCTGTTGACTATTACTAACTGTTAACTAAAACACCATAGCTCGTATGGGAAGGCCGGTCCCAGTGGACCCACCTGTGCCACCTCAGCTGGCCATGGCACTGAGCATCAGCACATCTGGGGCCCAGCCTGGCAACTCCTCCTCTTTAGGCCCTGCACCACCTTCAGGTGGAACTGCCACAGGGGATGGGGCTCACCCCCCCGGGAGCAGGGGCAGAGAGGAACCAGTCACCCATCGTTAGGTCTGGCCCGTGGTGCATAGGGAGATTGATAGGGCATTCTGAGACCAGCTACACCAGCTTGAGGGCCAAGTGGTGCAATTAGATGGTGAGCCTTCCCCTCTTACCCAGCCCCCAGCATGGACACCTTTGGGGCCGTGAATGTGCAGTGGTGACTGCCCATGGGTGGGGACCTCAGTCCCACTATTTCATTTGGGGGCTCATGGGCTTGTGACTTCCAAACACTCCTCCACTTCTAATCTACCCAACCAACCTCCACAAATATACCTACTACCCCTCCCCAACATCCTACTGTCACCTGAAAAAAAAAGGGCAATCTGTTCCCACAAAAAAATCTCGCCACATACATATCTGTCCTTTTCGCACACGTGTCCACTGGACACATGTAATCTGGTCTAATTGGCATCACAACGAATTTATGTTGTGCTCATCCCTCTCCCAGGGATTTGAGTGTCCAAATCTACCTCCAAATTCAGTGTATATGCACAACTGTTGCTGTAGAAAAAATGGGCAGCAATGGACCTTCCCCACACCCTTCCTGCACATCCCTAGCTATTTTCCCGACTGCCTTTCCCTCTTTGTGCCCCTTTTTCACCACTTTCCCATCAACCCTTTTTTCTTTTAAAGAAGTTAGCATGGGGGAAAGCGGCATAAGCACTTTTAAGCAGCAGTAACCAGTTTTAAGCCTGTTTGTCCAGGGGTAAGCACTGCCTATACAGGTTAAGCAATTTAGAAGCTAACTGAGTGTAAGACTGTAACCAGAAGTTGGCAGTGCTTAGCGCCGTGCAAACCCACGCACACCCACTTACAACTGCTGTAAAGTGCCTTAATGACTCTGTATCCAATGGACGGTGTTCTGTCCCACAACAAAATAAACCAGCCTCTGCAAGGCTCAAACCCAGGATCCTGCACACCATAGACAGAGTGATTTACTACTAAGCCATGCCAGATACAAATAAAACTGATGTTTTCAGAAACATATCATCCAGTCCAGTCATGCAACAATACAGAGAATGTACACCAACATCTACATGTACGTCTCTATAAATATATTAATATCTAAACAGATACAACATATCTACATATGTATATATATATATATATTCCTAAAACTATATACTTATATATCAATATATATGAATATATATACAAGCAAATGCCTACATCGACACATATATGTGTCTACACCTATAAGTCTACATATACACATCAAGTTACATATGTGTTTGCAGATATATATCTATGTAGGTATATACAGACATAGTTATATATATGTTAGCAGATATATATATATATATATATATATATATATATATATATATATATATATATATATATATATATATATATATATATATATATATATATATATATATATATATATATAGGTCTATATGGCCATACATCTGTAGATAGCAATGGCAGATTAACAAGCACACATATGTCCACATGCACCGTTAATGGGGTTGAGAGGTCCCACACACTATACGTCTTGTACGAATAGGCATCCCCCCCCAGAGCCAAACATGTCCACCCTGCAATACACTACCAAGTGTCGCAGATCCCATAACCAGGGCCTGACACGACATGGGCACAAGATGTTACCAGTACTACATCCCACCTGTATGATGTCAGGCTGGTATTGATAACATATCATGCAGTACAGTCTGCCTCCCATAGGAAATGTAATATGTGGAAGCCATCAACATCCCCAGGATACAGATACACAGACACAGATATACATGTATATATATATATATATATATATATATATATATATATATATATATATACATGTGACTACACATACACACGCAGATATATGTACAGTTAGATACATATGTAGAAGGTGCACACAATATGGAACAGTCACTATGCCTACAGTTAAAACCTGGACAACTGAACACTGTATGGGCCACCCATACAAATGACAATCGTTGCCTGCAAAATATACCCACAGAGAGGTCATAGGAAAAACACCACACACAGGCTTGCAGAAATGGAAGACCTTTAATTGTGTACTGTTACAGTTCTATATGCCATGTCATATAACTGTTCAGGCACTGACAACCATATAAACAGAGTAATGCAACTGTGAAACAGTTACACTAATACAGTAGTCTGGAAAGGTTCACAACTGCTACAGTCCTGGCCCAGCCCTTCAAATTGTACAATAGTGAAGACAAACTGGGCCACAGGATACCAAACAATCAAAAGTATGTAATGCAGGTGTATAGTTCTGCAGCCTCTATCTACACTCTGTATAAACTCAGTAGGTGGTAAATATGTCATGTGACCACATGGGTTGTAACTGTAACATAACAAGGCATAACTGCCACCATCACGAGCACACAGACAAACAGAACAATCTGTATGGCAGGAGACAGTAGGCTTGCATTAACCCAATTCATGTAAGTAATGTAAATATAGGTGAAGTATATGGTACTGTACATCCAGATACCTTAAGGCAGCTCACTCCTGATACCCCTACATTTGGTAACAGCCTAGGTATTTTATGGTGTTCCCCATAGACTCAATAATACAAGGCCATATACCACTGTTACATACACTGGCCTCTGGAGTGCATAAGGGCACACATGTATTGTGTAGGTGATGCCCACACATATATGGCCCCGGCTCCACCATATGTGTGGGGGATACAACAGCAGTGGAATGATGGCAGCAATGGCAGTGTGATATGCTCACAGCCCACTACAGAACAACCACTGACAGCATGACATATGTGCAAAGCTTGGTATGTAGATGGAAGACAGAGGCTGTAATGCAGGCACATATGTGGACAACTGTTGCCATACACTAAGCACGTTTCTGGTGTTACAGGATTATCTGCAACATACCCTTAGTCAGAGAATTGAGGTTAGAAACAAATGGATGTAGCCATGCACCGATAGCATTCAACATACACACTGCCAGTGTAATATCTGACACAGGACCTGTGTGGTGGACAGACAAAACATGATAGGCATACTGCTGGCCAGCAAGAGGATAGGCCCACATTTGTGAGCTATGCAGACAGACTGCATTCCGAGGTAAACTAGAATGTACACACACACCCTGAAACACTAGTACTATACACAGCATAACACAACTCTACTCACAGTCTGTCTGCAGTTCCTGATCCTCCTACAAATATGTGGCTGCCCTCACTGTGTCGGTTCTCCTGTAAGAGGTATTGCTACCTGCTGTTGGTAACACTGATGCCCACACACAGGAAGGCTGTCCATCACACAGGAAATGTAAAGGTACCACTCCCACATGATGTAGGGATTTATAGTGGGTGGTTGTCATGACAGTGGTAATTGGAAGTACTACACATGTGTAATCGTATATATATATATATATATATATATATATATATATATATATATATATATATATATATATATAGCTGTCTGGATAAGTATATGTATGTATATTTCCACCATATGTCCTGGACATGGAGTGTAGCCCTACCCCAGCCCCAGGAGTCCCAAAGTCATAGTGCAAGGAGATGGCAGGTATGTATGGCAGGTATATTAGTAGACTATTGCTACTGTCATTGAGATTGTCTTCACAGACATGGTGTGTGTGGGAGGTCTCATCTGCTTATAACATGTGTGCCATTGGCTACTGACAGACATCCTAAGGACATCATTGTAAAGTACCGCTGCTAGCACATACTGCCCCTGTGGACTGCAGCAGAGATATTGGCCAATATATGTGGGCATTCTGACTCACTCTGTACAGTCCACAGATATACACATAAGCCCTTAGTGCAATACATGTGTACCATGCCTGACAATATAGATGTAGACAGCCATGTAGAGGGGTATAACACATAATGACTGATATACATTTGCCACCATAGGTTATGCATTCACACACCCCTGTCTGGCCTGACACATAATGGCCACTGGTACAGGGGTGCCATGGTCACATACTACCCACTAGATATTGACATATATCTGTACAGCATCCCACTGACTGTTAAGGGAGGCCCTGCAGCAGTACATCTGGCAAGTATCTGCACATGGCATCTCATTGGGTAAGTACACTAAGCTACTAGGGATGTAACAATGCACTGTGCAGGCTACAGGCAGACTGACTCAACACTGGCCTACATCTCCTATGGGGGAATACAAAGGTACCTGCATATATAAGGCTCAACAGGCATGTCACAGCACAGGGTAATATATACCTCTGTGAAAGTGCATAACCACAACCAATGTAAACACAGCCACAGCCACATATGGTAAGCTAGCATAATATTACAATATATGGACTATCTGTTCTACACCATCCTCATATGTGCCACTCACAGACTGACCCTGCATATACTGCACTGCTACTCAGTTTGGTCTGATGGCTGTCTGTGGTATGGGACATGTGTGTGTATAGCTCTACAAACACGTATGCCAATACAGTACCATACAGTGGAGCAGCATGTAACATCAGATAGGAGGGGAACTAGAACAATGACATCTACTACAGTCTGTACACAGGCTAAAGTACATGCTAACAAAACACACACTGTCGACATTCACCATAAGTACACAGACCTCAGTACTGTACCAGCATCCACAGAACGTCCAGGTTATGTCATGATATATACCCCTACTGTACATAACATGTGTAGCAGTCGGATATATCACTGGCTTGTTATCAGATATGATGATACTAATTATGGTGTACAGCACATATGCACCACTTCATGTATGATATTTGTACACAGGTTGACAGAGGTGTGGCTGGAAGCACATACACTGGGCCAATATTCACATGTTTCTGTGATAACCTCATACATTTACTGTTGTAACAGGGTTTGTTGTAACATATGTCCTATAAGGGATATAACGTCAGTAACTATCATGGCTTTCACCATCTACAGACTGCAATCCTCACACTACCTTCTGCAGTCCACAGATAGATGATCCATGGGTAAAACATGAAACCAAAGGCACAACACTGCCCAGTCTGCAGATGACCCTGCAGATGGGGATTTCTCATAAACATGGAACTGACATGGCAGGTATTGAGACATGTATGACAGCCATATCCACACAAACACTGTTAAATCAACATTACTCCAAGTGCAGTATAGCAGCACTTACAGTCTGTAGTCAGGTCAGGCACATCCCCCTCCTGTTTGTTGCCCTCTTTCCACAGTGTATGTTGTTAGAGGTAAATCACCAATCCATCTGAGATGCTGTTTGCCAAATGACAGATCTAGTTCCTGCTCACAGTGAATGAAAATGGCCAACAACACCATGATGTTCCTAGATATTGGAGTGTGTTTCCATGCAATTGACTATGGGAATGTTACCACAGCTGTTTCACATACAATCGGCTAGGGGAGGGATGCAATTTATGCAGAGTCCATCAGCTGATCATGAGCATCACTTAAAATACACATGCTGCTGCCTAAACAAAGCAGGTGTAGGTCTCCTCATCCACCAGAGAGGGAATGGGAGAAGCAGACAGAGGCAAATACATGTCAGGGAGGGGTGGGAGAGTAAAACTGAAGCATATTTATGTCTCGCACCTACCAGCACAGGGTATCAAACCTTTGACAACTATGTAGTGCTATTACAGTTCAATGGAGTTATTGGATGCACCACATGGGTTACCTGTTGTGCAGCACTCAGAACATATATGTGATGGTGAGTGACATCTGTAACAGGGATACGGTAGTTATATGGTAGGTGGTGTACATGTGCCTGTCTGCATGAAGAGGTGCCAGCGTCAACACAGCCACACTGTCACAAAGACACAAACACATTGACACACTTGGCAGGGCCAGGAGTACAACTCATCAGTAGTGGGATTGCCACAACACATCACTGTGCAGGTATCACAAGCACCACAGGGGTCATACAGAGGTTGCATGGGCAAAGGGTATGAGGAGGTGTCTGACATCAGACAGCATGCTACAGTATGCCCATGGGGGTTGTAGTGAGTGTGGATGTGAACATACGCACAACACAATGCACAGACAAAAACCCAGGATGCCAGTACTGACATGCATGGATGCATGTCTGCACGGGTGTGTGGTGGTTGACTGTGCAAGCAGGCTATACAAGGGTAGGCAATGGGTATACCTTGCATCAGGCCACATGACAATGGTCTGCTTTATGGCTCAGGGCTGTAGTTTCTGCATTTTCCTACACAGGTGGGTATTGTATCCCACATCCAGTCACCTGGGTGACTATTGTGTGTGGCCAATGCTGTGCATCGCTTGCCATGTATGTGTTCCTTAGTCCCTGACATGGATGGTGTCTGGGATGTGCACAGCTCCCACATGCATGTACAGTGACATGATGAACTGTACCTGGGGTGTCTGGCCCATGTTGTGAACACAGATTATCATCAGATGTGCCAGTCTTGCCCACCTGTGATGGAAATTGGTAATGGGCAGTAGGTTTACCCTGCACCTACATGGATAGCATGCTAACAGCATTCCCTGGTGACAGTGGCATCTGTCCATTCAGTGCATGTTGTCAGGCAAGGTATGTCTGTTGTGGGTCACATGTGATGGCACTACAGGTGGTGCAGGTGTCCATTGGGGAACATGGGGGAGGTGCACTGTCTGCATGTATGTGCATATTGGCAGATGGACAGGGTGACATGCCCTTTGTAGCCCACTTCTGTCACTGCATAGTTACTATCAGTGGCCAATATGCAGTGTACTACCCACATATTGGCTGTTGCCTAGGCATGTGTGTGTGTGTGTATGAGACATGGGTTGAGAGTGTGCTTCGGATAATACTGGGGTTGCTAACTGTGAATGCCTGGCCTTGATGTCACATGTATGGGTATGGCTTTGCACCCCAGCCTCTCAGCTATTTTGCATCTGTTATTCCTGTATGGTGGACATTGTGATATATAGTAGGGCCACCATATAAGAAATATGCAAATCATGCTCCACATTGGCTACAGGTGTCACACACTCACAACCATCTCTACATAGGATACGAGTTACAAACATGCACACACATGTACACGCACACCTGTTATGTATGGGAGTGGAACCCGTACCTAATTAGTTTATTACACTACAGCACTACACAGTTATAGTACATGCCACAGACATTATTGGAGTACTCCTTCGCCAAAGGTGTATTTCACAATGAATGACATCAGCAGGATTTCCAAAGTAGGCCATTTGAAATGTACAGCGAGTGACTAGACTAAAATGCATTGCGTCCTACACAGACAGTGAGACACACACAAAGCATCCACAATTGACATGTGTGGGTATAGAACCCCTGACAGAAATCTATATCACACTACAGCATAGAACGGTTATATGACACACCACAGGGATTACTAGAGAACTCTTTCCCCAAAGGTGTATTTCACAAAGAATGACATCAGCTGGATTGCCAAAGAAAGCCATTTGAAATGTACTGTGAGTGACTAGCCTAAAATGCATTGCTCCCTACACAAACAGTGAGACACACACAAAACATCCACAACTGACATGTGGGGGTATAGAACCCCTGACAGGGGTCTATATTACACTACAACATGGAGCTGTTATAGGACGCACCACTGAGATTACTGGAGAACTCCTTCCGCAAAGGTGTATTTCACAATGAATGACATCAGCAGGATTGCCAAAGTACACCATTTGAAATGTATTGAGTATGACTAGCCTATAATGCATTGCTCCATACACAGATATTGAAACACACACACAAATCATCCAGAACAGCCATGGGTGGGGATGGAACCCTACCACAGCTCTAAATCACAATTCAGCAGTATGTGCGTTTCAGGACGCGCTACAGAGATTATTGGGCTACAACTTTCCCAGAGGAGTATTTCTAGGTGGATGACATTAGCTGCCTTGCCAAAGTTGAGTATATGAATTGAAAAGAGTGTGAGTACCCTAAAAAGCATTGCTGTCTACACAGTTAGACATGCACACATAGACTCACACACAGTTGCCAAGTCTGGGGTTAGAACACCTACCTAACTATTTTATCACACTACAGCAGTATGCAGTTACAGGATGTGCTAAAGAGATTACTGGGTTATAACCTTCCCAGAGGTGTATTTCTAAGTGAGTGACATCAGCAGCCTTTACAGAGCTGAGTATATGAATTGTAAGGAAAAAAGCCTTGCTCTCTACACAGTCAGAGACAGACAGACACACACACACAAACGCACACACAGATGCCAAGTCTTGCATTAGAACACCTACCTAACTACTTCATTAAACTACAGCAGGATACAGTACAGGACACACTATGGAGATTACTGGGTTACAACCTTCCCAGAGTTGGTGACATCAGCAGCCTTGCCAAAGTTGAGTATATGAATTGTAAGTAGTGTGAGTACCCTAAAAAGCATTGCTCTCTACAAAGTCAGACATGCACACAAACACACACACACTCACAGTTGCCAAGTCTGGTGTTAGAACTCCTACCTAATTAGTTTATCACACTACAGCAGTACACAGTTATGGGACGTGCCATGGAGATGACTGGGCTACAACTCTCCCAAAGGTGTATTTCACATTGGATTACCTCAGCAGGCATGCCATAATAGGGCTATGGGGAGGGTGGTGTGTGCATGGGCCATAACCCATTCATGTATGGGTTGACACACCACAAGTGGGCACACATGGGGTCATATGTCACAGGTACATATATACAGCTGCTAGATGACTACTTCCTTGTACAGTCATGTCGCACAGCTGGCACGTGCACCACATAGTCTGTAATGCTGACAGATACTGGTAGCTAGTATCTGCAGTGAGTGACATCTGCACCTCATGTGTTTGGGGCCCTTTGGCTGTGTGCTGGGTGGGACAGGCCTGGATGGCTCCTTGTCACAGTCACCCTCTTCCACACATCTATGTACGTCTACCTTTGGCTTATTATAGTGTGTTGTCCTGACATATATGTCTGTATTCCTACCCACTGTGTGTACAAGGCATGAGTGGTGCATACTGACGAGTGTCTGCACTAACAACTGCAACTGTCAGATATGTCTGGTCCACTGGTGTTTGCAGTCATGGCCTTTATGTGTTTAAGTGTGTGAGCATTTCCGGTATGACCTTTCAGTATGCTGTAGACTGACATTGCCTTCATTTCTCTAAGTGTGTGAGCATGCCCAGTATGGCCGTCTGTATTGAATTTGTGAACCGTGTCCAGGTAGTTTGTGCTGTAGTGCTGACCTTTGTGTTGTACACCATCAGGCAGCATGCTGTCTCTGCAGGGTATCCATCGATCATTTGGCTTTGACTGTTACTACATTTCTGCATAGCAGGGGGGGGCACACCTGACTGTTTCTACATTTCTACACAGGAGTGGGGGGCACACCTGACTGTTATTACATTACTATGTAGGATGGGGGGCACACCTGACTATTTCTACATTTCTACACAGGGTTGGGGGGCACACCTGATTGTTATTACATTACTATGTAGGATGGGGGGGGCACACGTGACTATTTCTACATTTCTACACAGGGTTGGGGGGGCACACCTGACTGTTATTACATTACTATGTAGGATGGGAGGCACACTTGACTATTTCTATATTGCTACACAGGGTTGGGGGGCACACCTGACTATTTCTTCATTTCTACACAGGGTTGGGGGCACACTTGACTGTTATTAAATTACTATGTAGGATGAGGGGGGCACACCGGTCTATTTCTACATTTCTACACAGGTTTGTTGGGGGCACACCTGACTGTTATTGCATTACTATGTAGGATGTGGGGGGCACATGTGACACTTGTACACATTTGCTATGGCTGTACTGGTATGTCAGGTACTCCATTTCATTCTGTACTGTTAACTATCATGCTGACTAGAGGCATACCAGGGTACTACGGATCGTGGCTTTGGTTGCCCTACATATTATTGTCTGACTTCCTACCCTTCAGAACTAACATTCAACTGCCTACCCTGCTGTGGTCTGTCTGTGTAGGCCTGGGGGGGGGTTAACCATAGCCATCATTCTGGGGCCATTGCACAGGCTCTGTTTGGGTTTGTCTACACCTCTCCTGCTGGCTGAGACTGTTGTTGGGTATGTGAACTGTCCTGACTGGCATTTGTGGGTCATATGGACACACATGTCGCACAGCACATTTCCTGCAGTGGGTTTTGTCACCCTATGTAGTACTGGCTACTATGGTGACTCCAGTATGTGTTACAGATGTCATGGTGCCACTATGAGTCTCTACTGTCTGCTGCCATAACATTCAGCCACACAATTCCCTTGCATGCTCACATCCATACCATAGCTACACGTAACAACACAATCTACTCCATTCAGCAATTAGTAGGTTGATTGACTTACCTTGAGGGTGTGCCAGACTTGCGGATGGTGCTGGAGGGCTGCCTATGTTGGATGCACATAGTGCACTCCTTATACATGGTTGAGCAGAGATAGTATCATATTTGGCATCCCTTTTACTGTATGTGCGAGTCAGAGACAGATGTCATTCCCTGGGTCCCTACTGTGTCAGTGTGTGTGCTATGCATGCCTCTTTGCCAAAGCCAAGGCATACTGGGCATGCCTCCTTCTACCTACAGGTGCAGGCTCAGGTTGTTCCTCCTCTGAGTCACTCTGTGCCTGTGCTGGCCTTGGCAATGGTGGGGGGCTGTGTGGCCCTGCCCCGTGCTGTTCCTGCTGCAGCTGCTTCCACAGGATCATGTTGTATAGCATGGCACATACCACGAAAAATTGAGTACATGTAGCGGGAGAGTACTGCAAGTCTCCACCGGATGTGTCCAGGTACCAAAACTGTGACTTGAGCATCCCAAACACACGCTCTATTATGATTCTTGTTTGTGCATGTGCCTCATTATTGAGCTCTTGTTTGGGTGTGTGTGCATTTCTGATGGGTGTCATCAACCACGGCTCCAGTGCGTAACCAGCATCCCCCACTAGGTGGTCATATGGGATGTCCCCACTGGCAAATCTCTGGTACAGCTGTGTCAGATGCCAGATGTGGGAATCTTGATAGCTCCTAGGGCTTCCAGCACACACATTCATTATAATGTCCGCGGTATCGCACACAACCTGGCAGCTGATGGAGGGGAAGCTCTTGCAGTTTATGTAGACCTTGCCCTGCTCATATGGTCATGCTTTTATGTGTATGTGCATGCAGTCTATAGCACCCACTACTTCAGGGTATTCTGCTATTTGTTGGAAGAGATGCATATTGCTGGCAACGTCTTATGGATGTAGAGGAAATATATGTGCTCACCGGCATGTACTGACATGGTATCGAGGAACTGGTGGAGTACCCTGGATGCTGATGCCTGTGAGATCCCCATGATACCCCCAGTTGGCCTTTGGAAGGTACCTGTGGCTAGTATTCTTAAGCCTACACATACCTTGGTTTCCACTGGGATGGGTTCCCGTCTGTTGGTTCTGTGTCTGAGGTGTGGCTGGCACAGCTCAACGATATGCTGTAGGAGGTCCCTGCCCACCATATAGCGCTCCACTATCTCCAGCTTATGTAGCCCCTGGTAGGTTTCCTTGAATCTGTACACTCTTCTCCTCCTCCTCTCTGTGGGTTGGTCATCAGCATTCACATCCTCACCACCCTCAGCCTCTTGTACATGCTGGTTTATGACAAAAAAAGCAGCCCCTAACATTTTTTCTCTTGATTTCGTTTTGTAAAATTTCCCCATTCGTATACACTGGTGGTGCAGAGTTTTTGGGAAAAAAACAAGGGGGAAAGATGTCTGCATAGTTTATAGTGGTGTGCTGGGCTGGACTGGTCTGCTGCCTGTGGAATTGGCTGATTGTGATACATTTCACCTGCCAGCTAAGCTACTTTTCCTTGATTACCTTCCTACTGCTATTTTCCCTTCCCATTGCCTCCCTGTTTAAGCCCGTGCGTGCGCCATGCAAACAGAGTGCTCAGATGTGCACACTGCTGCTATTTCCTGGTGTAACTTCTTTTTTCTTCCTGTAAAACATGGTGTGTGGCACACACACCCGCTTACACTTTGTAAAGTGTGCTAGGCAGGTTTAGACACACACCCTAGCTTAACTGTGCTAAACTAGGAGCAAACCCGAGCCACAGGGCTCCAATCCACTCACAGTATGCCTGACACACACCTCCATGATGTCGCCTACCTCTTAGTCTTGCACCCAGCTATTCATACTCTTACACTGTTGGGACCTGCCTCACATGCTGGGGAAAACTGGAATTCACTATCCTTCCCCTCATTTGCATAGGATTGCCTGCTAATGCATAGTTACATGTCTCACACTGAGCCTCCCCCCTTAGCAACCACTACTCACTGGCCAAGTTGTCTTCTGCCTGCCATTAACTTGAATGGCAGAATACTGGTTTTAGTTAGAATGCTTATTTTAGGTTTATTTTCTTATTTTCCCCCGATCTCATTTGCATGCCACTGCCTTATGCTTAAAACAGCCGAGATTGGCAAAAAAAATAAATAAAAGTTGATTTTTATATTTTTTTGTATTGTTTGCAATGCCAATGGCCTTATACTTGGCCATTGGCATGCTTTTTCAATGATATGTAGCCTTTATTTGGAGCTGTCATGTCTCCATTTTGGATTTTGCAGAAGTGTACTTAGTTACTAACCGAGTACATTTCTGCAGATTATGCTAATCCTGCACGGCCTGATTCCAGTTTTCTGGATAGCAGATTTACCTCATTTGCATGGTTTTCACCTGCAAATGGGGTAATTTGCATACAGGGGCTGGGAACATGTAGGACTAGTGCAAGAGCACTCCTGTACTTCAAATGAGCACGTACGTGGATCGCTCGGCCGCCATATTGCCAACATTACCTCTTACACTAATCATGCATGCCGTGCAGGGCTTGCTGAATCTGGGGGCATAACTCAAACATCAGATTAAATGCTTTGGATATCTAAGATATTCACCACATTTTTCTATTAATGCCTTATGTAAAACTGTGCATTCTACTTTTCTAATTTACGCCAAAACAAATAATGAACAAGATAAATGTTCATATTGTAATAGGCTATGTGCTTCATATCAGGATTCATTTCATTATTCTGTACAATGAAACAAGTGGCAACTTTCTTTACAAGTGTGGTTCAGTAAAATTCTTTTAATGCATAGGGCTTTGCTATGAGACTGCATTATGACATTTAGTGCACAATTTTCATGAGTGAAGAAATATGTCTGACAAGTTATTTAATGGTGGATTAGCATATTATAGTATTACCCCACAGTTTTTGTAGGATGAGAATTTTATTTCTTAGGAACTACAATGCAATTCAACAGTGCAAGCAATATTACTTAATCCTAGGTCTGAGGAGAGTGAAATGCAGCTTATATAGTTTATCTGGAGAACTGTAATGAAATTTTCTAGTGTGGTGTTCACTTAAGTTTATCATGTTGTAAACAGTCATGTCCTTCAAGCTATTTGATAATAGGAAATTATGGAAGAAGACAATGGGGCTGATATGTAAGTTCTTGGATAAGAATAATACTGAATAAACAGATGTTTAAATATTGAAAACCCTAGCTCTGTTTGGGAGATAATAATGGCAAGGTCTAGGTCACACTCAGCACAATTTAATTTTCAAGAAAACACTTACATATTCATGGAATACTGCCTCAAGTCCTGCAGTGGCAGTTTGAAAAACAGACATTATTCACAAGCTGTATGACCAGGAGTGATAGTAAAGATATTTGACTGCTGTTGAGTGGAGAGCAGTTGAAAACATAAAAGGCAAATGGCAGTTTGCATAAATTATCAGTGATTGCCTTATTGTCAGTTTGTAGGACTTTAGCTTAGTAATACAATAGCATACAAGGAAAATTAAAACTTTGTTTAACTCATAAACTTAAGGATCATGAGTACCATCATTGAATTTTCCCTTTTTTTCTTTAATCTGTCTCTTTCAGTAAATTATTTGACTGGTTCAGTTGACATGTTTCAACTAACTTGATACATGTGTTTCTCTGTCTGTTGGCCTGTCTATCTATCTCTCTATCTATCTGTCTACACACACACGCACACACACACACACACACACACACACACACACACACACACACACACACACACACCTATATATATTATTTCTATACATTTCTATATATTTATGTATTATAGACAGTGGGGCACTGTTGCTATAAATGAGGTCAAAGGGGGTCATGATACGCTAAAATGGAGCTCAGAAGAAAGATATTGCACAGAGAACATGAGGAATACTCTCTTTTTCTGAGGTGAGCAGATACAGAGTACAAGAAGGGTGTGTAATGGGGCTTTGCTATACTTCCAAAGAATAATATTTTTGTTTGAATAGTACACTATGCATTCAAATTCATATGAAACAGTTCACGAACACTGAATTTTGAATAAGTTGCTTACAGCTGTGTATATTCCTTGTGTCTTTGTGTGTTTTGTTTTACAAATAGACAGAGTGTAAACCTTCATTCTAGACAATTGTCTCTGTTGATGTGACACCCCAATGGGCAAGAATGGGAAAATGAGTTGAGAATGGATGGTTGGATAGATGGAAACAGACAGACTGACAGATGATTTCCCTGTTGAATTATCTTTTAGCTTAAAGAATGAAAAGTATGCCTGACAACTTCTTTGACAGTGGGAGGGAGTAATTGCTTTGCAGTATGCAAGTAAAGTCAACAATAAAATGAAAATAATATTTACAAGAATATTGTTTCTCATGTAAGATCATTGAAAGGATATGAGGAGAGGTGGGACAGCACTTGTAGTAACTATGTGTCATATAGTTTGATGCTTGGTGTAGAAAATGTCAGATGGTGTTCATTAATCCACAGAGCACTCTGTGATGCAGATATGTAAGTCTCTAAGACCCAGATAACCTGACAGTTCCTGCAAAGTGCAACACTGAAGCAGATGGTCATGACAGGTGAGAAGCCAAAGATAAAAAACATATCCTGTAAAGGAAGACATCCATTGTCCATCTCAATACTTATGTCTCCAGCCTAGATGCAGTAAGACCCAGACCAGTGGTAAACGAGTGGATAAGGGAGTGTGGGGCTATGCAATAACATTAAAATCAACATTGAACCTCTATATGACAACTGGAAATCTACAACTTTTCTTCTCTTACCATCAGTCTAGTGTGGAAGTGGAAGCAGTGATCAATACAAGGAAAGAAATGAGGTATAGAGTCAAAGCTGAGAGCTGAAAAAAAATGTTCATTACCCCATACTCACACACACACACACACACACACACACACACACACACACACACACACACACACACACACACACACACACACACACACACAATGCAACACACTGAGATGGCAAAATGTGGAGAAAAGAAGAAGCTTCCTTAACCCCAGTCTGCCAAGCTCACACTAGTATCATAGGAATTAAAAGGCAATCAGGCCACAAAAAATTTACACCTTACCAATACCCACCCTCATTTACTATCCCTTTTTCAAGAAGTGCAAGAGCAGAATCTTAACTTATCTATTAGCTTATCTATTAGCTAGGAATGTTTTCAAAACTAATCTCTAAACATAACACAGTGAATGTAGCAAGGATGGTAAATGCCTCACTCTTCAAAACAAAAGTATTGAAATAGCCCATAAGAGTGAGTTAAAGCAAAAGGCAGTTACTGTCTCAAAACAAACACCATAAACCTTAAAAGTAATAAAAGCAACAATCCAACATTTATTAAATGTTAGCGCTTTTACAGTAAAAAATACTGCGTCTTAAGACATTACATCTTAACAACACAGCCGAGACATTTATATACAGCAGTCAAATGAAAATGACCAATAGTAAATCACTTTCAATTAAACAATTAAAGGCATCTTTTAACAACAATCTAAATAGCTCAAAATACAATAAAAGTGCAAACGAGATAATAAAAATATAAAAAAATATAACATATTCATCTATGCAATGGTCTTGCCTTAAGAAGTGGTTTCAAAGGTACTTTATCATTAAGGCCCCGGCCAAAATCAGCCCTGAGTCTGATTATCCATCTAGTCTCAGTGGCTTCAGTCTAGTTCTCAAGGTCTCCACCACGTTCATTCAGTACCACCTTTTGTATTTATGCACTGAACCATTCATTGAAATGTCTAAAGCATTGTTATGGGACCCATTCCTAATGGTATATATAGGCCCCTTAAATAAAAAAATCCACGAAATGTATGTTATCTTGCCCTAAAATTGGGAACAGTATGTCTAAGGATTTAATTTTTGCCACTGTTCCTTGTACTAGATGTAATTTTTGTAGTTATATTGATTCTTCGGGGTCTTTGGAGCACCCTGATATGAGAAAGGTGTTTACGTTTAAAGTTAATGCAGACTGTTGCTCCTCGAATGTGATCTGTTTAGCTGTCTGCCAGGAATGTACATCTTTCTAGATAGGGAAGACAAACAGGTGCTGAAGATGTAATGTCTGAAGAAGCAGTATATTTTACTGTGAAAGCACTAACATTTAATAAATGATAGATTGTTGCTTTTATTACTTTTAAGGTTTATGGTATTTGTTTTGAGACAGTAACTGCCTTTTTGCTTTGTCTCACTTTAAGGGGCTATTTCTGTACTTTTAATCTACAAGCGTAAACTCCTCAACTCCCTACAAATTATACTTTTCACCAGTTGGACTCTACTCACAATAGAAATAATAGCGGCTATTCATTTCCATACCAGTGGGCAGAAAACCAATGCAGTTCATTAACATTTTCACAAACACTGAAAAAATGGAATTAAAGTAACAAGATGAAGATTCCCAGCTCAAAAAAGCAAACACTTGGTAAATATATTATATTAGAAAGTATGTAATAATATAAGCATACATATCTATCTGTAAAAATACAAAGTAAAATCTTTGCAGGGGACAAGTCTTCTACACCTCTCAGTGAAGGATTTTACTCCCCCAAACCAGCACAGGTCTAAAGAAACAATGTGGTAAGTGAGTTTGTATGATAAACAACCATTCACAGGGTGCAACAAAGCAGCTACATAGTGTGGCTAGGCCATATAGTCTTGTTCGTTATGTTATAAGCTAATAATCATTTATTGAAGAGTCATATCTGATAAGGTAAAACAAGATGGCAGAGCAATTCAGAAATGTATAAATGTCATGCAGTGATGCTGCATTTGCCTTAAATTTGAACTAGGCCAAATGTCTGTTTTCATATGATATACATCTCACACGTGCTTGGGGTTGCTGCAGTCATTATAAATATGTACCTAAAGGTGGGGAAAAAAACATGAAATGCACTCATAGAATATATATACAAAATAGTATTCATGTACATGTATATATGCAAACATAACTATCTATGCATATATGTCTCTCTCTCTCTCACTATAGGAAATATGTAAGGAGAAAATACCGTTTTTGTCTGAAGAAGTTTATATATTTTATACACGAAAGCGCTAACTTTATATTTATTTCTGTGTCCAGAGTGGTATTTTCTCCTTACATATTTCATTCAGTTTTTGTTTTGCACTCGTTTGTCTCTCTCTCACTATACATACATACATATATATATATATATATATATATATATATATATATAGATATATATGTACAAATGTACTTCACTGTGTTGAAAACTATGACCAAGCTGTGCACACCCACAGACAACCACTAAGACAGTTAAAAGGACAGGGCACAGTTATCATCAGTTGCACAGGTGGGGATGCGTGCTGTGTGCACCAGGAAGTGCACCGGATGAACCACTATATTGTCTATAAGTCAAGTGCTTTAAAACATGTTCCTTAGCATGATGAGGCCTGTCATTCCATGCATTCACCCCTATGAGTGTGATAAGCATGCTAATTAAGGCTCAGCTCATTATTGCTTCTGAATCACTTAATGTATGCAACAATCAAACCTGATAAACATCTTCTAGACTTATACATGGTGCCATGCACATGCCTGAGCACTTGGGAGTATCTCTGTGCATATAAGTGAAGCCAGTTATGTTAGGGTGGAGAGAGTTGCCATCCCATAATTAACCATGTAAATATGCAGTTGCTGTTGAGCATCTGTTCTCAGTAGTAAACAGAAGGATGGTGGACTTCTATGTGTTAAACCATAAAGTGCCAGCATAATAATCCAGTGTTTATATTTTATTAATTTGCAATCCTCAATGTAAATGAGATGGCTTTCGATTCTTGTTATTGCACAAAGGATGGGACAAAATGAAATGCTTCTGGATGCCAGTTCTGTGCTATTTTGACTTTGATCTATGAAGATGAAAGAAATGATGGTTGGAGAAGGTGAGGGTGGTGCCCCTTTTAGAGCACAGAGGTGGTATGAGGAAGAGTCCAAGATTTTTCTTGACATCCTCCTTAAGCACTATAGATGGAGGCTTCTTCAGTGAGGCTGGTGCCTGGAATAGTTTGTCCAAGGCTGCCACCCATGCTACTAGAATCTTTCACATTTAACCCAGTGATTTCATCCCATCAGTGTCTTGAGTTAAGGCAAGCCTGACCTCCTTTGCTGATGGTAGGTTGAAGTTTGGCAGCTGTCACCCTTTCAGTGCTATAACCATACCTACCATCTTTTAGCTAAACAAATAATCCTCTACTGTGTGCCATTATTCAATTTTTTGTTATGCCCAGTTTATGCTTCTAGCCATGCAGAAATTGAAAGGAATAGTAGGATAAACAAGAACAGACTAGATGGCCTGAAATTCACTGGGTGAGTATACGTGTTGTCATGAAAATGTCTCCGTTGGCATTGTAAGAGGTGTAGCATTTAAAAATAATTCTGTGTAACATTTTGAGAGAAGTACCACACCTGTTAGTACTGACAGTACCATGAGGGTAGTAATATGATGAATGTGTAATGTTAGAAGTGCACTTCTGCATGCCTCCTCCTGTAGAGGTTGACAAGTGGATTATTATGTTAAGTCTATGTGCAAGGAGATTGTCAGAATGGTGACAGGTTCAATCTCCCTCCCCAGAAAAAAAAATTATCTGTCATGAAAAAGTATGTCTGTCATCTCACTAATATAAATGCACCACTGCAGGGTCCACTTATGTAATATCTTTGCAAGGAATTTCTTACTATACAGTAGACAAATTTGTTCCTTATCTGTTACTGTGCCGGGCATATTTATTTTGGAATTAGCATGGTTATTTTGTGTATGTACATTTTTATTATTATCACCACCTAACCAGCATCACTGCCCACATGCACAGCTGTGCTAGGTTGATAAATAGCCCCTGCAGTTGGTATTCTTTTATGTCATACTGCATGTGAGGATGACATTTGGCTTATATCCTCCCTCCATGTGTTGTAATCAAGCAAACAAATAGATGGCATACCAATGTAAGTCCTAAGGATGTTACACTTCACTGTATCAGAATCAACACATATAAGATTGCAGTTTTCATTGTGCTTGTATTTCTCTTCCACCATCTTGTTTTTTGCTGTTCTTTCACTTTCATTTATTTATTTATTTATTTATTTATGTATCTGTTTGTTTTCTTTCAATTTCCTTTACTATTATATGCAACCTACACCTCTCCACTGGCAAGACCTGGAATTCCCCCACAGGTGGCAGAAGTAACACCACCACCATAATCACAACCACAACATCCAGCAGTGGCACCCAATTCATCTTGGTCCCAGCATGCCAGAGTTACCACTTGACCGCCTGCCTACCTATGCCACCTGCATCAGGTAGCACTGCTCCAGAGGGTGGTTTATTGGTTCTCACCAGTAGCAGTACAAGTGGGGTGGCACTTCCATCACCCTTCAGCAGCTGACAGACCTTATAGGGAAGATAATAAAATGGAGGATGGATGCCCAGGTCAGCTGCATGGAATCCATGCTCAGGCAACTCATTGAGTTGCATCTCTGGTCAGCTCTGACACTACTTTATGAGCTTGGACTCAGGGAGGATGGTCCCCAGATGAGTAATATCACAGTAGGTGTAAGCTGGCACAGACTGCTTCTTTAAGCATCCATTCCTACCACCAACTCACTGTTACCCTCCCTTCCACATCCATGCCTATCCCTGTATGCTGTACCATCCTCCCCTCACCATTGTCTTCCCTCTGTTTTTCTAATGTCTCCTTCAGCATTATTTTCCCCTTCTTTCATTGTGTTATGCCACATCTTGACCGTCGTATTTGTTTTTCCCTGCTACTTAACCTCTACCCATAACAATCTTTTACTTCTCTGACTTCCTTCCCCAACTTTACCTTCTTAAAAAAAAAATAATAAAAATAATAAAAGGGCACCGGTACCACAAAAAAAAGTTCCCAAGCATACTTCTCGACTTTATAGGTACTCGACACATGTAAAACATTATTTTCCATCATTCTTATTGTTGTTTTGCTATTTGTGAATGCATAAAATGCCATACCAGTGAAGACAAGTTAATAGAAAAAAAAAGAAAAATACAATGCTTCTGAGCCATAATGTCCGAAATGACATTTTCATCCAAGACTTGTTTTTACCCCACAGAGGGGGTTTTACTCCATATAGTATCCTGCTAGCCATGCAGAAGGTGACCCGTGCTGCAGAGCTGCCTATCATAAATTCAAGACACAATAATGTGAGAATCAAAATTATGAAAATGTAATTGTGATTAGCAAAAACAGGGAACTTTAAAAGTTGCTGTTGCAAATTTGAAGTATTTTTTTCAGGGGTAAACTCTCCTACGATTTACTGAGGGAGGTTGAAACCTCAACACCCTACTACTTAAACTCTGAGGTTATTGTATTAATACTGTGAGATTTATCAGCTTCAGCTTTAGTATATTGTTCCCAGTGATCTCATTTAAATACTCACAGTTCCTTGGATCTGTGTTACTGTCCTTGAACATGTAACAGTAACCACTACTTGCACAAGTCATAATTATAATTTGAGATTTTATCATTATACCTTGGGAAGAGGGGTGCAGTTGCCTTGCCAAGGAGCAAAGACTGATCACCCTTTAAATGGTAAGTCTTCTACTAACTGAATTATTCCCTTTTGTGTGTCAGCATATTGGTGGTGAAAGCAGATTTCTGGTAAAAAAAATCTCTTTCTCTCTCTTTATATATATATATATATAAATATATATATGTATATATATATATATATATATATATATATATATATATATATATATGGGTTCCCTTTAAATCATCGAATGTTCAGAACATCGAAGTTCTGATCATCGAGACCAGAACATCGATGTTCAGAACATCAAAGTTTTAAAATGTAAGTGCCAAGTAAGTGAGATTGTGGAATGTTGGGTGTGTATGCAGGGCAGCATAGGTGCCCTGCATGTTGTGTGTGTGTGTGTGCCATCTGAGAGTTAGCATTGCAGGTAGGGTATAGGAAATCTCCAGTTTAGTGCTACCGCATATAGCGGTAAACGGGAGATTTCCCTTACCCCACTGTAGTGCGATCTTGGAGTTGGAATATTAAAGTAGGGGGGGCATGGGGGGCACAATCCCCCCCCCCACATGGGGGGTGCAGAGGGGGGTGAATCCCCCCTGCATAACATAGTGTTTGTGATTTTTATTTTTTTTTATGGTTTATTTTGAATTTTCGATGTTTTGAACATCGATGTTCTGGTCTCGATGATCAGAACGTTGATGTTCTGAACATTTGATGATTTTATATATATATATATATATATATATATATATATATATATATATATATATATATATAAAAACAAAAACACTATGCTATACATTTCAATTCCTATCAGAATTTCCATTTTTAAGATTTTTCTTAGATACATATTATTTCATTTATGTAACAGAGAAAATTAAGCAGTGTTTTTCTTTCACTTCTTCCTGAGATGAGAGTATTTACCTTCAAGTACCCACCCCCAAAAAAAAGGCATATATAGGAAAACTAAAATGCACATTTTCTATAGACTGTGACCTACCTCTCTAATGAAAAAAGATGTCCTTTCATCCCTCTCAGGTCACTAATTAAAATAATTTCTATTAAGGGTTATCCAATAATTTTGCGCATTTTATGTATGTCCTTAAATGCACAATTTAATTTTAATTGATTTCACTATCAGGTTTTAATATCACACCATGTCAATAATGTTCTTTGCTTAGTTTCCTACTTTAGATGCAATAGCATATTTGCAAGCCGTCATTTAAGCACCAGATTTGACACTCCTGAACATATTTTATTACCAAATATGTGATTAGTAGTGTCAAATTAATGATATAGACACAGCTGATTTCCAAGATGACTGTAGAAAGTTAGCAGCATGTTTTGAGTACTTGCATAATATATTTTAATCTCTATTTGTTAACAGCTGTGCTGGTTTCCTCTTGTATATATTACAGTTTTGATATATCACTGCGAGATATAATACAGTTATTGCACTGTACAAACTAATGCTGTATTTGATAAAGGTTGGGAAAAATACTGGGAAAATTAGTGCCGCTAAAAATCTGAAGGTTCACACGTCAACTCAAACCAAGCAGGCTGTAATAATATCAATAATGATGAATATGAGTAGATACCACCACAATCATCCAATAAACTAAACTGTAGAGTTCTACGACATTTATTGAAATACAAGCAAAAAAGATGAGCGCTTTCGCGTACTAACAGGTACGCTTCATCAGATCTTAAAATACTTCCATTTAAAACTTCCTTTTATATAAAAGGTATAATCCTTTCATTTCAACAAAGTAATTAATCAATCAATCAATTGTTTAAAATCACAATATTTATTTATTATTAATTTCTAGAATTTACTAATATGCTTTAGTTTATGCTTCATTATGACTCTAGTGACAGAGTTTTACAGTAAGTCATTTATGTGATGTATAGGCTCTGTTTATATGTTCTATATTAGAGACGCATAAGTCTCTTGGGTTTTGTATTTTAAGCTAAGTATTATTATGGTTTACAAATGCCTATCTTGCAGAATGTTTTTTACATTTCATTTGTAAGCTGAATATGCTCACAGACTTATTGCGGTGATAGAAATGTTTATGAATTGTTAGTGTGCTTGAGCATTTGTTGATGCGTAGCATTTCTGTAGATTTCGAACTGTGATTAGAGTGTAGGGTAATTACTAAGTGCATTCAGGTAATTGTGATTTTAAACAATTGATTGATTGATTAACTAATTGACACACTGCCTGGTTACATGCCTTACTCAGTGTCACCTAATAGCCAAATGCAGGTACACAGAATCAGACTCTTTGCCTTGTACCCTAGGATATAGGAACAGCTTAGAGATTTGATCCTTTGGACCAATTCCCATAAAATTGCATAAGTGTAAATACACCTAACACCTAAGGCATAAGTGGACATCATGGTACAACTTCCCTTGGCAAGCATGGCAATACATATCCAGAAGAGCTAGATATGCATGTCAAAAAAACATGTGGCTCCAGTTCATGGGGCTATAACTCAGGCAATACTGGCTTTATACAGGTGAACATGTATCAGCAATGCAGTCTAACTAGGTAATTTTGACACTATGCATCAAGAACAGGTATAGGCAATGAAAACCATTTATGTACTTTTACCACTATGCAGCACCAGCAGGTATTTTTTATAAGTCCTGTCATCAACCATTAAATATTCATGTGTGAGATTATGCATATTCATGCATAATGTTTGCATTTATGATTCTTGCAATTTAACATAACGTGATGTGTGTTATATCATGGTTTTCAACATGTAATGCAGCAGTGGCATGCATAGTTATGTCATATGTAATAGCGACTGATAAGAACCCAGCATCTGTGCAGTTTTAAATCAGCTGGCATTATGTGCTTCTGGCAGCTGCTGTGATTTTTTTCTTGGGGTGGGGGGGCTGATATGGTGTGTTTAACATTGTGTCTCAAGTGCAGCAGTAACATGCTGCTGTGTTGGTTGTGGTCTGTCTGACATGAATGATCACTTGTCTGGAGAGAATAACCAACTATGCATTTTTTAACAAGCATCCATTACTTGAAGGACTATACTGGGATATGTTATTATAGGCATATGTTTAGTAATTTTTGATCATATCATACAGGGTCACCTTATACTAGCTCAGATTTTATGGAAAGGTCTTATGGGCTCACTATAGTCACCATACTCCTATGCATGCACATTGAAGTGAGAACAACATCTGTTTATTTTATCACTGAGAGTGTGGTGTACTCTGCAATGAACAATGTGTAGACCCTTGCTCTCGGTTTTTCTATAATGTTCCATGCATAAGTGACTGTAAATGTATAACACATAGTAGATAATTTCATATAGCTTAAATGTCCCTGATTATACCTCTTATTATGTAACACCACTTATAAAATTTATACTTATTCTGACAGAACAGTGAGAATTAATATCACTTGATAATGTTACTAAATGATCTGATATATTAAAGTACAGCAAAAGTGTTCTCATTATTCACAAAATACTAATATTTATTATATCAATTTTCTAAGTGAATATTGTCAACAATTTAAATGTTCAGGTCAGAGTCCCTCCTTTTTTTCTGTCTTTTCTCCTGATTTTAGAAAGAAAAGGCTGAGAGCTGTGGTTATTTTTTTTTGTCCCTAATATTTTTATTTATACTTTTCTGTCTTCCCTGTGCCTATCCTTCCATTCTTGCATCTATCAGCTCCTTCTTCTATCCCCCTGACTTTCTCTAACTTAGGACTGGGGCTGGTCAAAAAACTGATAGATTTACAAGAAAAACTTGATAGGCTAAAATTAGATAGTCAAAAAATGAAAAAAGTAAAAAAGGGAATAATAACTTGACAAATTAAATTAATAATTTAAATAGTAAATATTTAGAAATTCTAAATCATAAAACTATGATTAATTTAGAAAATATTAAAATAAATGACTATTCTGTAAATCCAAAATCCATGCATAAGTTAGCTAGTAGAACTGAAATGCTGATTAAATGTAATCATATTAGACAGCTATATTCTTCTAATGGTAAAAGGTTACTGAAATAGAAGACATACAAAGAGTATGTAGGAGTCACTTTAATAAAATGAATCAATACAATCCAACAATGGATTCACAAGATGTAATTAAAACATTCATGAAATCATACTAAAAATAAATTATCTGACGACCATATGAAATCAATTGATAGGTCTGTATTAATGTCTGAACTTAAAGTTCAAATTAATAAACTAAAATCTAACAAGGCTCCTGGTAATGATGGCATAATAGCTGAACTTTATAAACTATTGCCTAACAATGCTTTAAGTATCTTCTCAAAGATTTTTCAATAGTTAAAGGTCTAACAAAGGTTCCACTGTCTTGGAAATATACACTTATTTCTATGATCTTAAAAGTTGATAAAAACCCTGCAGATTGTTCTTTTTATAGACCAATCTCAATGGTAAATATTCATTATAAAATATTTATGGCTATTCACACTAGCAGAATACAGCAATTTCTACCATTTCTGATTAATAATGACCATAATGGATTCATAAAAAAGATGAATCCCTATGATAATATTAAATAAATGTTAACAATCTTGGATCTTAAGGGTGCTGTGGGGGATCATGCTAGTGACTGCTAAATGCCAAAATGTGTTTTCATTTAATGACCTACACTCATTTATAGCACCCTACCTTCACTGCATTTGTCTATTATTTTGAGGAGTACTCTACCCTATTGACCACTCCTCCCTTCAGATTACACCTAGACAAATTCTCTCCTCCCTGGGATAGGCATGCCCACCTCTTCCTGACACATGAGTTGATAACTGAGTCCATGTCACCATGCCATAGTTAGGGCTTTATCCTTCTATGCCATGACATGGCAGGAAGGCTATTATTAATAAATGGGAAGGCCCCTTGAAAACCATGAAAATATTTTCCCTGGTAAGTACTGCCTATAGTTTATTAAGACATTAAGTAGATATGCTAGCATAAGTATATCAAAATAGTTGACACTTGTATTGCTAAGTAAATATTATACTTTTTTGTAGGAAATATTTCATCACAAATTGTTCTGTCAGTTTTCTAAGTTAATTTGCCATAGTTCATTAACTCCATTTCATTGCACTTACTTAATAATTTCTAAGTTAACTCATAATCAGAAATAATACTGTGACTTTCTTGAGATTTTTTTAGTCAAATACTTTTTATTAAAGTTTTAACATTCAAATAATTTTTGAAAATAAACACGAAATGAAGAATAAACCACACTGGAATCCAAGATAAAGGTTAGCACTTTCGTTTACTATATTAAGCAAACTTCATCAGACAAAATTGAATAAAAATACAACAATATTTATATATAAAAACTAATAATTAGCATGACATCATTTCCTTCAAAACAAGACCAAGCCTCTAATTAAAGTACCAAACCACAAGAAAAATGCACCCATAGAATAATAAGATGTGTAAAAAACATTCAATACATAGAACATAAAACAAATAAATGACCATGTAAAGCATATAAATATTGTATATGTGTTTGTCATCTCATTAATGCCCTCAGTTTCAACATACTTTTAATCAAAACTGAGTCATTCAACCCTGGGGCAGATAAGGCATTAAGCCTCAGCTGCCAAATTAATTCCCTCTCTTCTATTTTCAAATCTATAGGACCCCCTCTCACATTTTCATAGATTTTTTCAATAACCAAAAATCTGAATTCATGTTCAGGGAAGATGTTAATATGCCTGGCTAACACATTGTTCAAATTCATTTTACTGATGGCATAAATATGCTCATAAATCCTGCTTTTAAGTGGTCTCCCAGTTTTGCCCAAATAAAAAGCTGGACATTTCGAACATAAAGCCAGGTACACCAATCCTTTAGTATTACAATTGAATTTATCTTTGATATCATAATTCCTTCCTTTAATACTAAATTTGTTACCCACTTGTATGTATCGACACCAACGACATGCCTGGCATTTGTACATACCACAATGAGGCGAATGACATCTTGTACTATTCCCCTCAACAATATTTTTCAAGTTCAGTCCTTTTCTAAACACTAAACTGGGTGAATCACCCACTTGGTGTCTGACATTGGCATCATCCACAAGAAAACACCAATTCTTAGTCATGATGGATCTTAAAAGGGGGGCATCAATAGAGAAAGTGGTAATGAAACTCAGACTAGCTATGTCTTTATCAGAAAGTTTTTCAATTCTAGCTATGTCTTTATCAGAAAGTTTTTCAATTCTAGCTAAGTCTAAGATAATCACTTCATCAATAATAATATCCTTATTCATAACATTTCCCCCCTTTAGAAATACAAAGGGCTGAATAACTATTTATTGTTTGAGACCTAGAACTATCATGTTCACCATTCAAAAGAGGTGTGAAATGACCATTTGACCTTTTCACAGAAACCTCACAAATCAATTCATCAATTAATTTGCCAGGGTAACCCTGTTTGGTGAACAAATTCTTCAAAAAAATGCATTCATCATTGAAGTCACATTCCAAGGAAACCATCCTTGCAGCCTGAACAAGTTGACCCTTGACGACACCTCTCTTCTGAAAGAAGGGATGGCAGCTCGAAAAATGTAAAAAAGAATTAGAATATGTTGTTTTCCTGAATATTTTGGAAATAAACCTGTGGGTATTATAGTTCTTAATTAAATCCACATCTAAAAAGGAAATCCTATCAGTATTAAATTCCCATGTGAATTCCAAAAAATCAGTATATTTTGTGATGTGTCAAACAAAACATTCAGCTGAAGTCACATCCCCTCACCATAAAATGAAGATGTCGTCAAGGTAACGGGTGTACAAAACTGCTCTCTCCTAGAAGATGGTATCCGCAAAAAGGAATTTCGTCTCCCTAAAGGCCATCACAGTGTTTGCAAATGTAGCTCCACAAGGAGAGCCCATGGCTACACCCGTTTTCTGCAAATATAGTTCCTTGTTGAAAATAAAATAATTGTTGTTCAAAACAAGTTCTAACAAATAAATAACTAACTCAATACATGGGCCATTAATCAATTTCCCCACCATGAATTCTCTAACCCATTCACACCCGATGTCTTGGGAAATTACGGTATACAAGTCCCGTATATCAATGGTGAGAAAATTCAAATTCTCTGAAAATGGGAAGTTATTCATAGCTGTTAAAAAGGCCCACGAGTCTCTGCAAATCTGAGTCTGATCCTTCAGTGCTAATTTAAGCTTTACATCGACAGAAGATAAAAGATCGGTCAGAAAGTAGACAACAGACTACTTTAACCTTGCCTAGTCTAGTGGTTAAACCATTCAAAACATATACTCTGTCTTTTCTTGATTGTGATCCATGTCTATATAAAAATGGATAGAAAAGTTATTCTGTGGCTGAAAATTCATTAATATCTTTAATTTAAAATAAATCTATAAATTATTCTAAAGCTTTTGCTGAACAAGATATCATTTGTTTTCAAATAGTATTAGAGTTTTTCCATCCTTTAATATAAAATTAAAATCTCCTGCCAATATAATACTATCTTTTGAGATTTGAATAATCTGATCTAATTGATGATTAACAGTTTTAACTCCTATTCCAGGCATCTAATACACATTGACGAGGGTGTATATCTTTTTCCTGATTTCTAGAGTTACTGAATAAAACATTCCTTTGTCATCATTGGATGTATTTAGGATGTTAGGTGTAGGTATAGAGTTTCTCCACAAAATAACAACCTCTTTTTTTCTGGTTATATTAAGAGCTAGGTTGCTTGGTATGGTTAGAATATATTTTTTTATATAATATAGATTTCTTCCTCAACTACAGTGCTTGAAAGTGCCACACATTTCTATCATAAATATTCTGGTAAAGGAAGACTCTACTCTGAAAGTCTATTTAACATAATAATACAGCATACGATTGTCATTTAAACTAATTTTGCTTACCATAGTCTTGTCAGCACTAGAGTTTTATTTTGCTTTAAGATTCAATCATTGGTGCTATATAACAGTGCCCTTAAATCCATTCAGTACTCCTGCCCTTCAACCTTCCATGCCAAGCTTCTGAACCAGCCTCTTCCTTAGATTCAACACAAGTAAGGAAGTGCTTGAGCTGAAAGTATTTGTATTTAGTACAGCCATTGACTGTGATTTTCAGTTAAAACTGACTGATGATGTTTTCCCTTTTCTTTTCACTACAGGAGCTGTTACCAACCAAAACAAACACATTCACTCTCCATTCTCTCAGCACCCACAGCATTACACCATTCAGCCTGCCACCAATAACCAATGCAAAAAAATAAAAAATATAGATGAAGGAAAGGAGAGACTCAGAAGAGAAATTACACTAATCATATCATCAAACCCAACCCCCATTCTCCCAACAAGTAAACAAGAACAACCATGAATTAAACAAACAGACTGAGAGATCATACAGCAGAGGCATCACAAATAAAGGTCTAAAAACAGACACACCAACAATATTTTTAACAAGTCCAACCCATTTAACAAGGTCCAAAACATCAAAGGAAGATACATCTTACTATAATTAATGTACCTAGACACCACTCAAAACACCAGTGATACATAATAATAAACCTATTTCTCAAAATTAAAATATAGACCTTTAGATATTAAAATAAAGTAAACAAGCTAGGCTAACTAACTAAATTACTCTATGATTATTTGTTAAACTTAAATTAAAATAATAACTTTACAAAGGGAGAAGCAAAGGAAACGTCAATGCAAAGTATGGATTAATAAAAAGAGATGTTTATGTAGTAGTAACAAGAAGTTATATGTTAATCATTGAAAGTAAATATCAAATTAAAGAAAAAACTTAATTACCTTAATGAAGTGTGCATCCAAGTTTCCTTCTTTGCTTTTTAAGACTATTTAAAGAAAATGGGAAAATTTTATCATGAGAAAATAGAATTATATTTGCATATTAAGGTTAAATAATATTAAGCAAATTATATTGGGTGTCATTTTTCTTTTAATTTCTTTTTCTTTTCACTAACTTTTCATCCATTTCTTTCTTTTTGTCTTTTCAATGAGTTATTCCAAACCATGTCTTCTATTTGTTCTAGTCTTCTTCTTCTTTCGGCTTTTCCCGGTTGGGGGTCGCCACAGCAGATCACCTGTCCGCTCATGATTGGCAGTGGAGTTTTACAGTGTTGAGTTGCCAGCCCGGTGCCCAACCTTCCACAGAAGGCACACACACACACACGCACTCACACCTAGAGCCAATTTAGAGTGTCCAATCCACCTGCAGCATGTCTTTGGGATGTGTGAGGAAACCGGAGCACCCGGAGGAAATCCACTCGACCACAGGGAGGACATGCAAACTCCACACAGAAGGCACACCAGCTCTATTTGTTATAGTATATTATTGGATTTCAGGAATTTCTAAAAGAACAACCACAACATAAATGAACTTAAGCCTTTTAATACTCCAAAAGGTAAAGAAATATCCAGTAAGTGCTTTCATCTACGGTTAGACTTCTTCACACTGAATGAAAAGAAATAAAAAAACAACTTTATATCATCATCTTCTTTCGGCTGTTCCCATTAGGGGTCACCACAGCGGATCACCTGTTTCCATTTCTTCCTGTCCTCTGCATCTTGCTCTGTCACACCAAGAACCTGCATGTCCTCTTTTACCACATCCATAAACCTTATCTTAGGCCTTCTTCTTTTATTGTTACCTGGTAGCTTCATCCTTAGCATCTTTTTCCCAATATACTCAGCATCCCTCCTCAGCACATGTCCAAACCAACGTAATCTTGCCTCTCTGGCTTTGTCTCCAAACCTTCCAACCTGGGCTGACCCTCTAATATACTTATTCCTAATCCTGTCCAACCTTGTCACACCCAGTGCAAATCTTAACATCTTTAACTCTGCCGCATCCAGGTCAAACTCCTGCCTTTTTGTCAATGCCACTGTCCCAAACCCATATAACATAGCTGGTCTCACTACCCTCTTGTAGACCTTCCCTTTCACTCTTACAGGTACTCGTCTGTCACAAATCACTCCTGACACTCTTCTCCACCCACTCCATCCTGCCTGTACTCTCTTCTTCACCTCTCCTCCACACTCACCGTTACTCTGAACTATTGACCCCAAGTATTTAAACTCATCCACCTTCACCACCTCTAGTCCTTGCTCCTCACCATTCCTCTATCCTCCCTCTCATTCACACACATATATTCTGTCTTAGTCCTGCTGACCTTCATGCCTCTTCTCTCTAGAGCATATCTCCATCTCTCCAGGGTCTCCTCCACCTGTTCCCTACTCTCACTACAGATCACAATGTCATCTGCAAACATCATAGTCCACAGGGACTCCTGTCTGATCTCACCTGTCAACCTGTCCATCATCATTGCAAATAAGAAAGGGCTCAGAGCTGATCCTTGATGTAACCCCACCTCCACCTTAAACGCATCCATTACTCCCACCACAGACCTCACCACTGTCACACTACCCTTGTACATATCCTGTACCACTCTTACATACTTCTCTGACACTCCTGAGTTCCTCATACAATACCACAACTCCTCTCTAGGCACCCTGTCATATGCTTTCTCTAAGTCTACAAAAACACAATGCAACTCCTTCTGACATTCTCTGTACTTCTCCATCAACAACCTCAGAGCAAACATCGCATCTGTAGTGCTCTTTCCCGGCATGAAACCATACTGCTGATCACTAATCATCACATCCCTTCTTAACCTAGCTTCCACTACTCTTTCCCATAACTTCATGCTGTGACTGATCAATTTAATCCTTCTGTAGTTAATACAGCTTTGCACATCACCCTTATTCTTAAAAATCGGTACCAAAACACTTTTTCTCCATTCCTCGGGCATCCTCTCACTTTCTAAGATTTCATTAAACAATCTGGTTAAAAACTCCACTGCTATTTCACCTAAACACCTCCATGCTTCCACAGGTATGTCATCTGGGCCAACAGCCTTTCCATTCTTCATTCTCTTCATAGCTATCCTTACTTCCTCCTTGCTAATCCATTGTACTTCATGATTCACTATCCCTACATCATCCAATCTTCTCTCCCTCACCTTCTCTTCATTCATCAACCCCTCAAAGTACTCTTTCCATCTCCTCAACACATTCTCCTCGCTTGTGAGTATGTTTTCCTCATTATCCTTTATCACCTTTACCTGCTGCACATCTTTCCTAGCTTGGTCCCTCTGTCTAGCCAATTGGTACAATTCCTTTTCTCCCTCCTTAGTGTCCAACCTTTCATACAACTCTTCATATGCCTTATCCTTAGCCTTCGTCACCTCTCTCTTTGCCATGCCCCACATCTCCTTATACTCCTGTCTACTTTCTTCATCTCTCTGACAATCCCACTTCTTTTTTGCCAACCTCTTTGCCTGTATACTCTCCTGTACTTCCTCATTCCACCACCATGTCTCCTTGTAGTCCTTCCTCTGTCCCGATGTGATACCAAGCACCTTTCTAGCCATCTCCCTTACTAGCTCTGCTGTAGTTACCCAGCTATTTGGTAACTCTTCACTGCCACCCAGTGCCTGTCTTAACTCATTCCTGAACTCCACCTCACAGTTACCCTTTTTCAATTTCCACCATTTGATCCTTGGTGCTGCCCTCACACTCCTCCTCCTCTTCTTGATCACCAACGTCATCCTACAAACCACCATCCTATGTTGCCTAACTACACTTTCTTCGGTCACCACTTTACAGTCTCCAATCTCCTTCAGACTGGCCCTCCTACATAAGATATAATCCACCTGTGTGCATCTTCCTCCACTCTTGTATGTCACCCTATGCTCCTCCCTCTTGTTAAAATACGTATTCACCACAGCCATGTCTATCCTTTTCTCAAATTCCACTACCATCTGACCTTCTGCATTCCTTTGTTTAACACCATACCTACCCATCACTTCCTCATCCCCTCTGTTCCCTTCACCCCAACATGCTTTATATATATACACCATAATTAATTAAATTGCAAACCAATTAAGAAAAAATTAAAAACAATTAAAGCACAATGTTTCAGTTTTTTCCTCCTTAAATGCACTTTAAAATTTTCCTTGTCATTGAGTCCCAGAGGGTTACTAGCATTTAACTTAACAATCCAGCAATACTCCCTCCAGTCCAGCTCTTCTTCTACATCTAGCATCCCCTGAAATCATATTTACCATCCAATATTAAAAACTGGGTCTATATTAGATACTCGAAGTTACTGAACTTCGAATACGATATGATCAACATCATATCGTCAAAGTCCAGTAACATCGAATACCTAATAAAGACATGAAAAAAAGTCAAAAAACAGAACTACTTGCTTTAACAGGGGGCAAGCCCCCCTGCACCACCCACGTGAGGGGCTGCACCCCCACACCCCCCGCTACTTAAATATTCCAACCCCGAGACCACACTACATTGAAGTAAATGGAAATCTCCCCTCACTGAGATTTCTGTTTACCTCTTCGATGTTATGTGGTTTCGCCATTTACGTGTTGACAATGTCAGATTCGACATTGTGAACATTCGTGGTTCTAATATAGACCCTTAAAAACTTAGGCAAACCATTGCATCTCAGGTACTATGCTTCTCTATGCATTATTCTTATTTATCTTTTAATGGCATAAAAGTTTTAATTGTGCTTTATTTTTTAATTGTTTCTTAATTGGTTTGCAATTTAAGTAATTATGTTGTTTATATAAAGTTGTTTTTTATTTCATTTCATTCAATATGAAGAAGTCTAACTATAGATGAAAGCACTTACTAGATATTTCTTTCACGTTTTAGAGTATTAAAAGGCTTAAGTTCATTTATTTTGTGGTTGCTCTTTTAGTGATTTTTGGTCTTTCAGTGATTTTTGTTTTTTGCTTTTTACATCCAATCTGGTCTGTTTTACATATGGATTTCAGGAATGTCTTAGCAGTCTCCAAGTCTTCAAAGGATTTGATTTCTTCAGAAAGAAATATTTTAAATCTGGCAGAAATAGCAAGTGAACTTTAAGCTGTCTTTTCTTGAGTTATTTTATTAAGGATAGAAAGCATTTTCTCTTTGACATCACAGCAGCAGAGTAATCATTGTCAAACCTTATTATTCTATATTCTAACTTGATAGGAGATTTGGCCAAGGCTGTTTTAAGGATTAATTCTTTGTCTTGATATGAAAAAAAAAAATCTCACAATAGTAGACCTCGGTGAAGGATTATTTTTTTGAGGAAGATGTAACCAATGATCTATGTGCTCTTTCTATACAAAACAACATAGCTTCAGGCAAGTCTAAAATCTTAGGGAACCAGGATGTTAAAAAGTTTGCCATGCTTTCTTCTTCAATTTTTTTCAGGCAAACCAAATATACGAATGTTGTTTCTATGAGAAATTCTTTTCCAGATCATCTATTTTATTCAGCAGCAGAGTATTTTGCTTCCATAAGAATTCCGTATTATTTTCTTGTTCCTAGGTTCATAGGTGTGTACTAGGCGAATGGCCCTGGGGCCTTTACAAGCCTAGCCATAGGATTACCCTGGCATAGTGCCACCTGACCTCAGTTCCCCGTGCCTGTGTCGAGTAGCGCCACTGGTGTTATGCCTGGGGAGAATTTTCTGTTTCTCATCCACTCATCAAGATTTCTCTTGAAGAGGGTCAGCAAGGTGCTATGCTTGACATGTATGGGAAGTCTGTTCCATAGCATGGGCAGTCTCTGGATTATGAACCTGTCCCTCCAGCATGTTCTGTTAATTGTGGTAATGAGGTTGAGGTCTCTGGGTCATGTGGTGTGGAGGGATTTGGATTTTTTAAATGTAGCATTTCTTCCAGAGCTGGGTCAAACATGGCTTTGTAAGTCAAGCAGAGATCACCTCTAAGTAGACGATATGAGACTGAGATTAGTTGGAGTTTTTTGAGTCTGTCCATATAGGACAAGTGTTTAAGACCTAGGATCCTCTTTGTGAGGTACTTTTGTGGCCTCTCCAGCTGTTGCACTTGTCTAGTGACTTACATGCCAAATGGGGTATTGTACTGGATGATTGGCCCAATAAGGGAAGAGTATAGGGAGACAATGACCTTTCTTCCTGGATGCAAAATCCTTACTAATGAGATGTACCACATAGAAGGACTTTCTGACCACAGTGGCAATGTGGTGATCAAAAGAGAGGTTGCTGTCTACCTGTGTTCCCAGATCTCTTATAACATCTTCTGTGTTCAGTGGACTTCCCTCAATGTGGTAGTTCATGGAAACTGTTTTTTTCCCAAAGGGGATGACGACACATTTTTTGGTATTGAGCTTAAAGCCATGGTTCTGACACCAGTTGTTGGTCACAGTGAGGCCATTCTGTAGGATGTCAACATCACCTGGGGAATTAATAATAGCTCCCAACTTGCAATCATCTGCAAACTTTGTCAGACAGAGTCCCTTTGTGTTGGCCTGATCTTCAGAGAAGCAGATACCAAACAGGAGAGGACCTAGGACCGAACCCTGTGGGACTTCACTCGTGACTAATCGGCAGTCTGACTTGGAGTCAGCTACTTTCACACTGTGGGTTCTATCTGTGAGCCAGTTTGCAACCCACCTAGTGATATAGGGGTTGATGCCAAGCTTAGTGAGTTTTTCTATGATTCCTGAGTGGGTAATGGTATCAAAAGCCTTGGCCAGATCAAGGTAGGCTGTATGAACCACCTTGCCTTCATCCACAGCTCTGGTGACTGACTCAAAGAAGTTGACCAAGTTGAGCAGGCATGATCTACCCTTCACAAAACCAAACTGTGTGGGATTCAGATTTTGGAGATTCCCTATATCCTTGTTTATTAGGTCCACAGTGATGCATTCCATAGCTTTGCATATCAGACTTGTCAGGATAATGGGGCAATAGTTCCCAGGGTCTGTAGTCACTCCTCCTTTGTGGAAAGGGATAACTGTAGCAGTGCATCATTCGGCAGGGACAAAGCCTGAGGTGAGGCTGTGATTGAACAGAGGACACAGGTGAGGTGCCAGTTCACTCTGTAGTTCATGTACAACACAACCAGGGATATTGTCAGGTCCCATAGAAGCTGTATTCTTGGCCTTGGACAGTACTGTTTTCACCTGTGCAGCAGTAATACTGGGTGCCTGGAAATCTACTGGTAATGTGATTGGTCATTTGGGGTGAGAAAGGGGGTAAAGTTGGCACTGAATCTTTTGGCCAGTATACTGTCAATATCTGTTGGCTTGGTATAGGAGGTACCATTGTGCAGTAGCTTAGAGAAAATCTGGGTATTGCCATTGAGATTCTTTACAAAACTATAGAAGGCCTTGTGGTTGTCTTTGCTATCTGCTGCAATTCTGTTTTCATATCGAGCTTTAGAGGATTTGATGAGGGATCCCAACTTTTTGTTGAGACAGATGAGGGAGTTTTTCCAGTCTTGGGACTTCACCTTATTCCACATCTGTTTCCTCCTTCTGTTATAGAGTTTGTTTATGGCAGAGGACCACCAAATTGGCTTTCTTTCTTGGAGGAGAGTGTCTTGGTTCTATTGGGTATGGCGATAATCTCCCTTCCATGTCATTTAAGGGCCACCCTTCAGACTTCAAGCTTATGGTCTCGGCCTTTTGACGTTTTTAAAGTTCAAGCTGCTGAAGGGGATCCCATTTAAGAGATCTTCTATTACAGACATTAAAGATTTCTGTTGTTTTAAATTCTCATGTATTTGCTCCATCTGGTTTGAGAATTATTCTTTAAAGTTATCAAATTTGTTGTCCATTTTGTTCATTATCAGAGAAAGTTCTTGTATGTTGGTAAGAACAGTCTTGAGCTCCTTTTTCAAGGATGAATCCTGAGAGTTTGTTTTTGCGTGACTCATTTCATGATTATGAGTGAAGACATTTTCCAGATAGAAAATTGACAGGAAAATAATGAGTTATAAAAAAAATTGATAATATCCTTCAGAACAACTTAAAATAGTTATATCCACTTAGAAAAATCAATTAGGATAATTTCAAAATATAATTTCCTGTCAAAAATAAAAATAAAGTAGCAGAGCAGGAGAAATATGTTTCTAGCTTCTCAGCATCCTAGCCACACACCCCCTTCTTGAGATTTTATGAAAGCAGTTTAACAACTACTATTTTCTCAGTTTTCTTGTGTAGATTCTTGTCCAGGCAAATGCCTTAAGGTTTCAAATTTGAAACCTTGAATTACAAACTGTCAGCACACCACAATGGCCATAAATGCCAAAAACATACAAGTGTAAAAACTCAAACTTTAAATGTTTTAGCACGAGGGCAAACCCCACTGCACCCCACATGTGGGGGGAGGAAGGCATGCATTCCCCACTTATCCTTGAAACTCATATATACAAAGTACATAGATGTATAAACACAAAGAAGTGAAAAAAAAACTCCCAACCAAAAGAAAGATTGCCATTAGACATGTAGAAATCTGATTAGAAGTGATTTCCAATGCCAAATAGTCAGCAGCATTTAAATCCGTGGCCCTTAGGTACATGAAGTTTAAAGAATATGCACTCAGTGACCAAACACCTCCAAAGTAAGATGTCACTGAGGTCTATTATGAGCTGTATACAAAAGCACTGAACAACCACATTCATAGCTGCATAGAGGAGCCAGTGCCTCTCTGAGTCAAACCTATGATTATTGTCAAAAATAAACCACCCTGGTAGACCCCTAGTGTAAACAGGCAACAAAAGGAAAATAATCCTTTCCAAAGCCAAGAAGAAAAAACAGACAAAACAGTGCAAAAAAAAACTCACTAGTCTAAACAAATACATTATAGATCTGGTCAAATCTGCCAAAGCAAACTATGATGCAAAGACAGCTTCTCAGGCAAAAGATAACCATAGGGCTTTTTTAGCTATGTTTGTAATCTCAGGGGACACACTCAGCACTGTGTTAAGAATGGTAATATGATACTACTCTAAACATGGATGTCCTTCCAGTGATAGTATTTATCTTTATGGTGGCTGGAACTCTGGAGTGAAGCTTAATCTCAGTAAGGTTTTTGTTGAGGAGCTGTCACTCAGAAATGTTGCAACCAAAGCTAATGTGGTTTATTTAACTGTAACATGGTCTGTAAAGATATCTTTCTATTAATTCGTCTCACATACATAAAAGATTAAAGTGAAAACTCAGTTCTTAAGGGGACTTTCACAATACTTTTTTTTTTTGTAGAGGTTGGTTAAGTTGGTTTTGCAGTTAGGAGAGAAACAACATGTGGACTGAATGAAATCACTTTTAGAACAACACATGAAATGCATCTGTATGATATCTACTGTCTCACCCCCCAACCAAAATTTGATTAACCTACTATAAGCAATGACTGCCAGGTGATTAAGTAATACTAAGAATACACACATCCTTCTGCATGTGATTCCTGATTTAAATAAAATATTTTTAAATGAATGCCAGTGTGGTTTAAAGTTATAAGAGAATCAGTATTTATGGTTATTTAAAAGATAATTATTTCTCTTCTAGAGTAAAAAGTGACCTGTTTCTGTAACAGGAGAAAAGTTAACATGTTTTGAAATGCTAATATTATTCTTTTAAGCATAACAATGCTAATCATATGAAAGTTTTGATGAGATTTCAGGGTTTGTTGTATATAAAATGCAATGTGGAAATATAAATCCACTTATACTCTATGCACTAGTGATGAAAGATACATAATTTACATGGAGAAATTATGTTTCCACTTCACTTACAAAGTCCTGTGTTGGTCCAATAAAAGGTATTATACCATGTCTGCATTATAGTGTCTTTGTGCATTCTTTTAGAAGTACATCTATTTAACATATATGGAACCCAGGATGTAATACTCATTTAGTAACCAATTTGTGATTACTTTTATACTCAGATCCTGAGCTCACAATCTGACAGACTATTTCAATGTCTGTTTTACTATGCATTAAAAAAATGGGGCAAATTTTATAAACAAAAGATTCTAGAACTTTTATCTCACATTATACTTTGAAAACTTCCTAGACAGAGACTGGAAGTAATAACACTAATAATATTGGTACTTGCTTGTTGCATAATGACATTAGAAATGTCATTAGGACTGTAGTAAATACATGCTACATTATATTTGTGACTTGTTTGGGGAAGAGGACCCTTTGTGACATCTAATAGGATAATGTACTTTATTGTTTGCCCACATGTGGTTGAGCTGTTGATATTTCTCAGCATGTGCAAATCCATAGTTCTAAATTAGTACCAGAGGAGAGAAACATTTCTAATTTGACTAGTGGTCATATGCCATGGTGTTGCAAATAAATGTCTAAACATTTTGTTTTGATGCCTTTTTTTGTGTTGCAGTCCTCCAGTTATAGGCGATGGCCTTTTGATGACTTCTTCAGGAAGGATGACAAAACTCTGATCTTCCTTTGCTTAATATCATGTGACTGTACACAAATTAATTAGTTTTTTTTTTGGTTTTGTATTACACCTTCTTTACAATGGACCTGCCTGCAAACTTCCTTAAGAAAGTGTGATACTCTGAAAGAATTTGGAACTAACAGCAGTCATGGTGCTACTTTCCCTAGAAAGAGCATGAAATTAGTGACATTGTTGGGTTTCTCAGTCATTAAAGTTGTAATGATGACAAGGATACATCACAGACAAAGCAGCGACGCCTAACATATTGCATTTTAAGGCTATTCTTTTGTAAACCAGTTTGGTACTTTGATCCTAAAGGAAATTTTTGAGTCACTGCCTGGAAAAAAAAGACTTCTTACTGTTGTATAAAATTTTATCATCAGTTCAAAGTGTTCTAAGGGACTGCTGCAGACATTCAAATGAAGCTGTGAATAAATACTGCTTTAACCTCATTATAAACAGTTGTGCGTGGTCTGCTATTTTTTTTTAAATTGTCCACATGTTGCTCCCAACTGCTGTCTCACAATGTATTGTATCAAAGCAGATTTCTGTCTTCATGGGGCTGAGTGTTTACTTGGACCGTGTATGCGAGCATTGGCAATATATTTGTAACACATTTTCTCTTTCTTTCTCTGGCTCTCTCTCTTTATATCCATATGTCTATATGTACCTATATTATCTGTGTGAGTTTGTCTGTGTGTGTGTGTGTGTGTGTGTGTGTGTGTGTGTGTGTGTGCGCGCGTGTGTGTGTGTGTGTGTGTGTGTGTGTGTGTGTAATATAATATGGGTATATAGGCACACCCACATATGTATGAAAAATTTGTATACGTATGAACATATGCAAGTATGTGGTGTGTGTGTGTGTGTGTGTGTGTGTGTGTGTGTGTGTGTGTGTGTGTGTGTGTGTGTGTGTGCGTGTGTGTGTGTGTGTGTGTAATACAATATGTGTATATAGATACACACACACACACACAGCCATGAAAAATTTGTAAACGTATGAATATAGCAAGTATGTGCTGTGTGTGTGTGTGTGTGTGTGTGTGTGTGTGTGTGTGTGTGTGTGTGTTAAATACTTGGTGCAAAAACCTTGCTGTCTGGTGTACAGAACTATAACTATATCACCCCAGTTTTGTTCCAGTACTCTACTGATTGCTCACTACACAGAAGGAGACTTAATGTACCTAACCCTTTAGTTGGGGGGGGGGCAAACCTCAAACAAATTGCTCTGAATGCCTTCTTAACAGCTATTTAAATATGCTCAAATATTTAGTTATAAATGGTTTCTCTACATTAGAACTTGATATAGTACATAAAGTTTTGTATTTGGTGCCTTCTTGTTATACATCCAAACTTAACTATAGTTACAGATATTAAACAGCTCTACTGTATACTTAATCTGAAATACTGGTACAATACTAGAGAATGTCTGCTACCGTTTCTTTAAATGACTTTAGATTTAAAGTTTCTGCTTTTCATTGCCCTCTCCCAAACTCACACATTAATTAAATAATGAGAATTATAATAGAACTGCATACAAACATGACATGGGTTTCTGACATTAAGAAATTAGAACCTAATAAAAGTCTAGCAACAAAACAAAATTGACTAACAACTCTGTAGTTACTAAGGCAGAAGAGGGTGGGGCTATTGCTGTCTGTAACACAGAACAATATTTTCAGAAAGCCAACTAAAAATGCAATACATTACATGAAAATATATTTTGATCCAGTGATGGATATAAAAAGAGCTGTTGATACTTAGTTGAATGGCAATATGCAAAAGAAATGAAAATTGATAGAATGCATAAGGACTTTACCACTGATTCACCTAACCCTCAAATATTTTATAAATTACCAACATACCCGGTGGTCCCATAGTATCATGATAAGGCTATTTAACCAAACCATTATCAGAATTTTTAGAGTTCTATCTCAAGCCTTTACTAACAAACACTACTTCGAGAATTAAGGATACCATAGCATTTTTAAAACTGATCAATGACATTTATGTTTGCAATACAATTTATAGGTTTAGAAAGGATGAGCAGATACTGTACACTATTATACAGTGACTGCAGATTAGTATTCCAAAATGTGCACTCTGATTGGCCAGCCCAACCAGCTTGCCTGTTATAAATCCGACTTATACTAATGGAAAAAGGTCCAGTCGCCCGGACTTTTTCCATTAGTGTAAGTCTTGATTTTTTTTGTTTCTGTTACATAGCAACAGAGAACGGAAGATCACTGTTGCTGTAATCTCGCTGTGTTATTTGTTTAACATAGCGAGATATCTTAAAAAAAAAAAAAAGCAATGGAGATCTCCCCTTCTCCACTGCTTTTTTTAAAGATATCTCACTATGTTAAACTCATTTAGGATAGTGAGATATCTTTAAAAAAGGGAATGGAGATCTTCCTTTCTCCATTGCTTTTTTTAAAGATATCTCACTATGTTAAACTCATTTAGGATAGTGAGATATCTTTAAAAAAGGGAATGGGGATCTTCCTTTCTCCATTGCTTTTTTTAAAGATATCTCACTATGTTAACCTCGTTTAGGATAGTGAGATAGCTTTAAAAAAGGGAATGGGGATCTTCCTTTTTCTGTTGCTTTTTTTAAAGATATCTTGCAATGTTAAACACATTTAACATAGTGAAACAGCTTTAAAAAAGTAATGGAGATCTTCCTTTCTCCGTTGCTTCCTCAACACAGCTCTGATGTACTGCATAAACATATGCATGCACAGTACATCAGAAAAAGCCCCAGGATAGTGGAATAACAGAGAAGAGCACCATACAGGTATTATACAAAGGCATTATTTAAGAAAAGTAAGTATTTTTTTCTTAAATAATGTCATTGTATAATAGCAATAAGCCACGTCTGGGTGTGGGTAATGCTAGATTTAGATTTACGCATGGTTGGTGTTACCAAATCACACCAACCGTGAGCAAATTTAGCATTACCCATACCCAGACGTGGGTTATTGCTTAAGTATCCTACATCAGGGTGGGATTAAGGCAGTATAATTTTGGTTAGACACTAACAAGTTATTTGACTGAAATGCTAACTTTGTGTTTGGGATAAATATATTTTATTTTAGAAATGAATGTTATTTTCAGATGAAGGGAACAGCGATGACAACTACATTTGTCCCAAGATATGTTGACTTGCTCAGGGTTTTTCGGAACATACACTAATTTATGATTCCACAAAAAATATATTCATGCAACATATTAACATGGCTTAGGTTTTTGAATGATGTGTGAGTTGTCTGGAAAGGGAATGTGGCCCAGTTAAATGAATGTACACATTGTTTGAAAAAGATTGAATACAACATACATTTTTTTTACAATGTAACGTATTTATGATTAATTATTTACATGCTATTGTCATCAAATTATTGATTGGCTCACTACACACCTCTTTGTACAAGAAACATTTACATGTAATTTTTTGTTAATTAATGCCAGCTGCCACCTCAAACATATCATGCAAAATATACATAAACTGCATCTAAATGAAGTGCTACATTACCTGTAAAACTAGATGCTACTATTAATTTGGTTATACGACTGCTCGTTTTTATACTACTATTTGTCATACAATTCACTAAATGCCACTATTAAGGATTGCCACATTTTGCTGCTGCCAAATGAGGGTCAAAGCTATACCCCACACACCTTACATAACCCCACCTATTTCCTCCTCTTTCCCAGCCCACTCTGCCCAGTGCCACACCCATTTTTGTGATATCACAGGTACATTGGGGGAGGGAAACTGACCTCTTTTCCTGGTTTAGTTGCAATCACATCATATTAGCAAAGGTCTTCTTAAAAAAAGAAAGCTGTAATTAGAAATTTAACAAATGTGATAGCCTGTTTACAGAATACAGGAGTTTGTACAGTGTTTTGCTGACTAACCGGACAATTGCTCTGATTTCCAAATAGTCATGAAAAAAAGGTGGCACCTCTAAAACCACTACTTTGATTAGAAGTGTCGTTTGCAAAAATGTATTGTTATTAATGCCAAAGTATATTGTTTTTTATATTAATTTATGGCATCTAAAACAGCTTTGAAAATATTTTTGAACATAACTATCTTTCTCTCTCTCTCTATATATATATATAAATATATATATATGCGCACACACACACACACACACACACACACATATATATATATATATATATATATATATATATATATATATATATATATATTTATATATAATTACCTATCAAAACATCAAATGGTAATAACATTTAAACTCAAAACATCAAGACCCTGGGCAGGATTCACGAAGCCTCTGTGTAAGAGTTATAACTCATACACGGAGGCTGCAGTTAAACGGAGTGATGTCAGCATGCTTTGCATATTCATGAGAGCATGCTGAATCACACCTAAAGCTAACACGGTCCGTGTAAGACAGTAGGGGGCGTGTCCGTAGGCCAAGCCCTGTAAGTGGACACGCCCGCAGAAGAGGAAAAGTGCCCAAAGTAAACACCCACGACAGAGTCCACGGAAATGTGAATAAACACAACACATGCCCCACAGACTATGAACAGAAAACATATAAATAAACATGTTATATATTTTTTTAAATTGTAAAAAAGTTTAACCGTGAGTGCGCTCGTTTGCTGGCGTGCTAAGCGCAGCTACAGTTAGCAGTCAGTGGGAAAGCATATAAGAACTAAATATGCAAAGTAAGCCAGGAAGCAATAGCATAGCGGTAGAGATGTTGGCTGAAGAGCAGGCATTCATGGTTCGAGCCCCCACAACACCAATTTTTATTTTTAGCAAAATAAGCACGAAACAAATCCCTGACAAATATGTACACAAAAAACACATTTTATGTAAAATGTAATGAAATAGCCCATTTATATTGAAGAAATGTGAGGTAACAAAAGAATAAAAAATGACAGATGTGCCCATAGCTGAGCTACAGTTTAACAGGGTGAGTGCATCTGCCCGTACGTGAGCAGTTGTTTAACTGGTGCAAAATGAGTGCCTGTAGCTGAGCAGTGGTTTAACACACTGAATTTAAGTGCCCCTAGCCCAGCTAAGCGTAATATGCGTGCCGATAGCCAAATGAGGCTTAAACCAGCGTACCCCGTTTGCGTGGAGCTGCGCACCGCGCAAACAAGCTAACCGACGGGCAACGTTGAGCAAGCCGTATCAAAACTGCCTTTACACAGACACACCCCTCAGCATGTCTAGACAGTCATGAAAAATAAAAAGCAGTGGCCAGGTTTGAACCCAGGATACTACACACCATAGTCAAGGTACCAAACCACTAAGCCATGAGAGCAATACCTAGAAATGCAATAATAGCTAATATATAGGAATGAATACAAACTGGAGCATGACAATGCAGGTTTACTGAAGTTGATACAATTCCAAAATGGCCAATCACAGATATATGCGGGAAAAACGGACTATATAAGCCCCATAGGCGGGAATACACAGCATAAACGATTGTAGAACTGAACTGCAGGCAGAATGACAGGAGTAGGAGAGGGTAGTTGCTTTCGAGCACAGAGGTGGGGCGTTGAGGAGTCCAGGTACATGGTCTGGCTCCTAGTCCACAATCATGAGGCCCAACTCATGCAGGGCCAGGTCCTCTGGGGAGCATACAGAGCTGAGGCGTGGGACCGGTTGGCTCATGATCTCACCTGTGCCACAGGGATTCCAAGGACTGGTGAGCAGGTCCATCACCACCATGCGGACCTGAAGAGACGCAAGCAGGACCAACTGAACCTTTGGATCCAGGAGGCCCGGCAAATGCCCAACGCCCCACTACTGAGTAAGTTACATTTAATTATGTATGTAAGAAATTAAACTAGCTGATATTATGGAGATGTGTATTCCAATATTACTTCATTTATATTACAGCTGCAGGTGTCCGTTCTGCAAACCGCAGAGCCTATGGCGATAGGCTGGTGCGGTTGCGCCACCAGGCAGGTCAGTAATCCACTACCAGTAACTGTAAAGAAATATAAAAGTATGACAGTCAGCAAAAGAGTGCAGTGTAGTCACTAAGGAATAAAATGTGCAAGTAACAGTGTGAAAGTGTCTGCAAGTATTGCTTGATTACAAAAGTGTGTTTCAGCCTGTAAGTTAAACCGAAAAATGAAAATGTCTGACATAAATTCTGAAATAAAAATGCCCCACCTGTAAGAAAATAGTACACAACCTGCAGCAGGCTGAAAAGTATAGCTGCAGAAGATGATGAAATTGCATGTGTGAAATATATCCCTGTTGAAATACTGAAACATGACAGAAGTGAAACTGCTGGAAAGGATTGTAATAACTACAGGTAAAACATGTCAATAAAGCCTAGAAGTAAGTATCATCCTGAATAGTAAAATGAAAGCAAGTGAGAGAGTGAGAGAAAGTGTCATGAATCCAGCAATACAGTAGTAATAACCCTTGAATAAAGTATACTGCAGTCAAGACAGAATGAAATGCATGTGAGAATCAAAACCAAACAGCGAAATCTGTTCAAAGTGTTGCTGCATCTGGAATCTGTATCCCAAAATCTGGATATGTTGCTCTCAGTCTGCAATATGCAGATAGGATGATTGTCTGATATACCAAACATCCACACTTGTCTACAGCTATATAAAGCAAATGTAGCAGGATGATGTAGCTGAACAAAGCTAGATATGAATGTGTATGAAGAACAATAAAATGTATATTGATGTTGCAGTAACAGTCCTATCACCAAGTTGAAATAGTTATCATATAGGAAACTGTAGTTAGAACAGTAGTGTGTATATATCTGTCGCTATTAGAAATGTACAGCATATGTATTGGTATTTGAAGGTGTTAATATTATTTTCTTCACCCCACCCTATAACCACATATAACCCATTCCACGTGAAAATGGTATGTGCAATCACAATTAACACCCCTGGACGTTTGTCCTGTTGGGTCATATATATTTGCATGTCTGTTAATGCATCTGCCCTGTTCATACATCCAAACCTGATGGCCTGTTGCCATCAATTAACCCTGCATGTTGTTGGACTGTGTATTGCTGTTCAAATCATGCATGTGTTATGCATGCTGTTCAATGGTGTGAATATCTGGGTGTTTGGTTATTGGGAATACTAATGCATGCTGTTACAACTAATTGTGAATGGTATTATATGTCACTAATCCAAACTGTCATGACATAATGCAAAACATAGGACGACAGGGAAGGCGGGTTCCAGCGGACCCACCTCTCCCACCTCAGCTGGCGAGTACACCTGGCACTAGTGCGGAGTCTGGACCCTCCTCCGGTGGCCCTGTGCCACCTGCGGGTGGAAGCGCTGCAGGGGATGGGGCTCGCCCCCCCTCTGCAAGTGTGGCCGGAGGAGAACCACCACTCACCCTCCATAGTGTCCGGACTGTGGTGTGTAGGGAGATTCAGGACTCTGTCCTCGAGCCCCTACGCCAGCTTGAGGCATGGTTGGCACAACTAATGGGCATGCCTGTTGCCCGGCCTACACAGCCCCCAGCACAGCCCCATCCTGGGCAGTGAAGGAACAGTGGCAACTGCCTATGGGTGGGGATATCAGTTCCACTGTTGCCATCTGTGGGCTCATGGGCTCTGGATATCCAAACCTCCGTCCCCGTCAATTGTGTAACCCCCCCACACATGTCATACACCACCCCTGTATGTGTCTTGTTTGTCTTGTCTGTTTACCTACCCAACCTACCTCCCCAGCTGTACCGACTTCCTTCACCTGACATACCACTCTCACCTGAAAAAAAGGGCACTCTGTACCCACAAAAAAATTATGCCCCATACATAGTTGCCCATTCCATGCACATGTCTGCTGGACATGGAATCTATCAATTACAATTGGCTGTACAACAAGTATTATTGTTGTCCTGACACCTCTCTCAGGGGTGGAAAGTTTCAAATGTCACACCAAATTACATACATATGCACAGCTGTTGCTGATGAAGAAATGGGCATCTATGGGCCTTACCTACATCCCTCCTGCAAATCCCAAGCTTGTTTCCCTACTGTCTTACCCTCTTTGTGACCCCTTTTTCACCACTTTCCTGTCTCCCCATTTTCATTTCTTTAAAAGAAAATAGCGCGGGTGTGCTCCAGAGTAAGCACTGTTAAGCGGTTGTAAGCGGTGTCTTGGCGTGTGCGCAGAGCTAACCGCCAGTGCGCATGCATGAGCTCCACGCAAACCAGCGCTAACCCGGTTACAACTGCTTAAAAGTGCCTTAGTCACTTTGATTGACAGGTCCTGTACTCAGTTCAAAAGCAAAATAAAATCCCACTGTCAGTCCCAAACCCAGGACCTTGGAAACACTAGTCTGTATGACCTACCACTAAGCCATGACTCTTATACAAGAACATTGTGCTAAAATAAATATAACATGTAATAGTAGGGATGAATGTAAAGGGAATATAGGATGTGTAGTACCCAAAGCATGTCATGTAGAATTACTGTCAAAACTACTGGATTCCCATAATAGTAGTGTGTGAACACAAACAGTCATGCTAGTTGGTAGCTTGTAGATAATAATGTCAGTTAAAGTACATATATAATTGTATGTATATGTACATATATATATAAATATATATCTATATATAGTTGTAGGAGTCATTGTGCATACACACTTACTACAGGGAACATGAGAGAGGAATGGAGAAATGTGAATCTACAACACAGCCTGAATCATGAGAGAGATACTAACCTTTACACTCACAGAACACTGTCCACAGCATACCAGCATGGTCCCCGCCCTTACAATCTGAAAGGGCAACACCTATGCCACATACCCTTTTATAGCACTGACCTGAAATCACAGTGAGAACTGCAAGCAGTACACAACTGGCTGTATGCAATTAGCAAATGCTGGCTTACAATTGGTGCAGAGGCCATCACATGGACCTATGCAGATACCTACAAAAGCATCCAGTACTAACACTCCACACATGCAATACATTCATTGCACTGTCTGGAAGCAGACAGAGGGAGAGAGAAAAGTGAGAGAGTGAGAGAGAGAGAGAACAAAAAAAAAAATTATACACTGTCTCCGTGACTCTAAGCTGTCAGCAGTGACAGTAGCAGCAGCAAGCAGAAGCAGTGGTAATGCAACCAGGTGCGACAAACACAGATAATGCAAAGTAGCAGGTTAATAGTGTGCATACTGTGAACCCTCCAAATGTGTCATAGGTCTGTATCTATAAGTATGTCCATGTGATATGTTGTGTGTACGTAGTTCCACCAAAAGGGGATGACCATACATTACATGTCAATCAGTCTTAGGCCATGATCCTGGCAGCAGTTGTCTGTGCGTTGCCCCCAGCAATGGCTGTAGTGACTGCTTTGAAAGGTCATCCAGGTTCAAAAGGCAGGATCAGCCCATCACAAAGGCACACTGGCTGGGAACAAGTGTCTGCAGGTACCCGATATCACTGCATATGCATCCCATACTGCATAATTCCATAGCTTAGCAGACCAGGCAGGTTATGCATATGATGTGGTAGTTCCCAGGGTCAGTCGAGGTGCCTCCTTAGTGGTGTGGGACCACTGTCGCTGTATGCCACTGTCCAGGTACATATCCTGTAGTACGGCCAAGATAAATTATCAGTGTTATATGCGGTTGTATGTCCTCTCGGAGTGCAGGTAGCACATATCCAGGAATACCATGAGGTCACAGTGATGCTGTGTGTTCTGCTCTGCTGAGGGCAGCCCTCACCTGGACATGTGAGATGATAGGGAGGTTACATCCAGCTGTGATAAATATTTCAACTGGTGGGGGAGAAGGAGGGGGGATATGTGCACCGAACCTGTCTGCAAGACTGTTGCCAATATCCGTGTGTTTGGTGAATGTTAAGTAGGTGTGTATTAACACAGAGCATATCTGAGGCATGTGGTCCATATGTGTAACATAACTGAAGAAGGCCTTGTGGTCATCCATAGTGTTTGTGGCCATTTCCCTCCCAGAGTAGGCCGTGGCCGTTGTTATGACGGACCGTAGCATAGTACCACTGCTGACCACAGATGCCTTCCCTTAATGTGAATGTGCTCTTTCCTGCAGTAGCCTCCTGCTATTGTTATACAATCTGCCTCTGTCTGGGGTCCACCGGACAGGATGCCTAACCTTTGTGCATAGGGTCTGGGTTAGAAATGTGTGTGCAAGTTCCATGCAATCTGTGGCATGTCCGTGGTAAGCATTTGCAAGAGGTCAGCAGTGTGGGTTGTGGCTTCCACTGGCCCAGTGTGCTGCATGGATACCATCTCAGTCCCAGCAAGTGAATAACTGTCTAATTACATACATATCAAAGTAGTCTAATGTGCTGGTGGTGGTGGTGGGATATGTATATCCAGGCTGAGTAACTTCTGTTCACATCACAGTAGTGGATGGCGTCCCACATACAGTACCTTGGGATGAACCCCCAGAGTGAGGTTGTGCATTGGACCTGTCAGTGTGTGCTGACCGATGGGGCATGCTACTATGTTGTGTGGAATGTGGCAGGTATTGTTGCACAGGTGTTGGCTGAGCACTGATATCTGGCCATGTACCTGTGTATCCACCACGACACACACACATGCAAAATATGGGAGTAGTAGTATATCACTACACATGAGTATCATGTATAGTATGTGTGCCATATATTGCTGACATAGTCTGCTAATATCCTGTTTGTGTTCTCTTCCAGGGAGATGGCGCGTCAGCGTAATCCCACCTACTCTGTAGCGGAAGACGAGGAGATCCACCAGAGCCTGGTGCGGGAGTATGACATCCTGTTTTCCCGTACCAGTCAGAATCAGCAGGAGAGGGCTGCACTGTGGCAAGTCCTTGTCTGTAGGGTAAATGATATTGGCATGCATAACAGGACATATGAGCAGGTACGACATCACTGCAGTGATTTAATCCGAAGTGTCCATCAGCGTGCATCAGATATCCACAGGCAACAGGTTGCCACAGGAGGTGGGGTGGCCACACATCCCCCCCCTCACCAGACTGGAGGGGCTACTCCTAAGTGTTGTGGCTCCAGCCCCGGAACAGCAACAGCAGTACACCTACATTATGATGGAGGCTGGTTCCACACAGCAGCATGACATGGAGCGTGCAGGTAATATGCCATATGTACACTTGACTGTTCTGTACACTGTATCATATGCAATATCAATGGCACAGTTGTGCCCACTGACATTAATCTCATCATTTCTGCAGGTCCCTCCAGGGTTACAGCAAGGCAGGCCATCCATGCTGGTGAGTGTGTTTAACATAACCTATAATAGTCCTGATAATACTAGTAACAGTAGTGTAACTCAGTAGTGCTCTGTGTGTATACTGCGGGGTGTGCATGTGTGCATGTGTGCAGGTGTGCCTGTGCCCAAGTGTGTATGTGTGCATGTGTGCATGTGTACACATGACCACATGTGCATGTGTGCATGTGTGCATGTGTGAATGTGTTCATGTGTGCATGTGACCACGTGTGCATGTCTGCATGTGTGCATGTGTCCATGTGTGCATGTGTCCACATGTGCATGTGTGCATGTGCCCACGTGTGCATGTGTCCATGTGTGCATGTCTGCATGTGTGCATGTGTGCATGCGTGCCTGTGTGCATGTATGCATGTGTGCCTGTGTGCATGTGTCCATGTGTGCATGTCTGCATGTGTGCCTGTGTCCATGTGTGCCTGTGTCCATGTGTGCATGTGTGCAGAAGTGCATCACTGATAACAATGTCTGGAGACTGTAAACTGTGTTTCCTGTCTTCCTCCCACAGGTTCTGGTGCTGCTCTGGTGACCTGCAGCAGGGAACCTGAATCTTGTGGTGCCACAGGTACTGGTAATGATGATATTTGTGTAATGGTACAGGAAGGTGTGTCAGGGTCCGCCATTGGTCAGCCAATTGACAGTACACAGCTGTCAACCCCATCATTGCGCACAGTCATCCTGCCAGTACATCCTTTGTCACCATTGTCCCTAGGTGATGGACAGAATACAGTGGGCATAGACCAGGGTAATGTGGTACCTGTGGCACATGCGTCCCCACACATCAGCCATGGGCAGGGTCCTCCGATGGTATCACACAGACAGTTGCCCATTGGTTCTTGTGGGAGCATCCGTGGGCATACTGCCTCTGGCCGACGTGCCCAAAGAGGTCTGTCAACCTCAACTATATTTTGGATTGTCATGCAGGCACAGTCGCTTATGGAAAGGTACACCAGACAGGGTCTGAGGGAGCTGAGAGCATATCGCACAGCCATGACATACAGTATGCGTGACATTGCGGATGCTATCTGTAATTTCACTGATGTCATAGACAAACGTTGTGGGGACATATTACAACAGTTCCACAACCAAATGTCCATGAGCCAGGGCAATGGTGGGCGTTTGCGGCATCGACGTGGCCGTATGCCGGCAACAGCAGCAGCTGGCAGTTGGTGTGGACGACAACAGGCTCGCGCACGCCCCCATAGTGCCAGCAGCAGCTCCAGCAATGCTGGGTCTGTGCTGTCATCAGAACGCCCCAGGAGACCAAGTGCACGTGGCTCTGGACAGTCCTAACAGGGACCTGTGTCCAGTCAACACACTCCCGCTTCTGATGACAGTACCCAGTCTGGCTTAGTACTGGATACGGTCCATAGCACCCCTGCCAGGCACAGGTACCGTGTCCGTGCCCACAGACACTGATCTGTATGACCTGCTAGGTGCATTCTGTGGCTGTCCACAAACCCCTGTATATGGCAGCCATGAGGTGGAACTGTGTGCATGCATACAAACATGCGAAATGTTAACACCTAGGGTGACCACATACACGCACACACTGCACCAACACTGCCCCACCCTGTACTGCTGCCCCCTCACCAACACACATACACACACATGTCAATTGGTGGTATCAGTGGCTGACTCAGGCATACCTAATCCACACCCTGTGCATATGATGACACTGTGCCACCTCCTGCAATCTCCAACATCATTACAGGAACAGGTAAACACGTTGCTGATGCACAGGGTGACTACATAGAAGTGTATTAGTAGTATCATGTTGGTAACAGTACAGTGTGCTGCTATGACTGTGTGTATATCCCAGCATGCCTGCTGCAGTAACTGGATGAATGTCCTGAATTGTTATCTGCACCCATAGTACATATCAAAGTGTAACAGCTGCACATAATTGCATGCCGGTGGTAAGGTTGTCAACAGATAGCCGCATACATGGGTAGCACAGGGGGAAAGCTAACGCAAGTAGTGATATGCAATGGTGGACATGTACAGTAATGGTGTCAAGTTGCCCACGACGACTATGCAATGTGGATGTTCACGCATGTAGATATGTGTGCAGTACCAATGTAATCCAAACCACAAATAACTATGACATAATATCAGTTCTACCATGGGCATCTGCACTGTGTATTCCTGGGTACATGTTGATAGTGCCTACATATTTGCATTGTTACTTACTGTTATTGTTACCCCTTCTTTGTTGTACAATGCACTACTTCCAGCCCTGTTTACTGTAGCTTTGTTTGCATGCATGTTCGCTTGGGGTTCCCTGGAACACTGCTTACACCTGCAATGCAGAGTTACAGTGCTTCTGTAGACTCCTAGTGACATCTGCATAGCGCGATACGTATGTCAACTTTACACATGACAGAACGTCACTGTCTGTCCTGTACGCATGTACGTTGCCTGTGACACATTGCACATGTCTTACCTGGCATTTACCCACGTGTGCAGTCATATATGCCAGTGCTATGAAACAGTAGTGGTACACCCACACATACACACCTTCAGTATGTTGTTCCCCATTGGCCCTATGTGTTGGTACTCACCATGGCAATCACACTACTAGGGTAGCATGTGCAAAGGTAACCTGTGAATCACCTCTATGGTCCAGTTGTGGTTTATGTGAGTCATGTGGCAATGTCACAGCTGCCACATGTATGCAGTCAGCCATCACCCTTGGCCAGGAATGTACAACACATGTGTGGGATGCCACCACACAGCCAGTCTAGGGACTTGGCTCTCTGAACCCAGTAATGCCATACCCTGTCAGGTGGCATGTCATATATACTACATCCTGGACAAACTTCAACCCCAATCCCTGCTGCTACTATTGATAAAACCCCTGAAGATGTTTCTGATAATTTTGACCAATTCTTTACTGAGACATTTCAAGCCCTAGCTAGCCATCTACCTCCTAGCTCCCCTGGTCCTGAAAGTAGCACCCCTAGAAACCTACTTGCATTCAGCTGCCAACCAGTCACCACTTCACTTCTTTGTACCTTGATTGAAACAGTGAAACCCACTACACATTCTGCTGATCAACTCCCTGCCGAGTACGTATCAAAATCAGATGATGCTATTGCTTACCCCGTCTCAAAACTAATCAAACGAACCATGGTAGAATCTAAATTTCCCACCATCTGGAAAATATCCTATGTAATCCCACTTCACAAAGGAGGCAGCTCTACTGAATTCTCCAATTATAGGCCAATAGCTATACTCTCTCCACTTGCAAGGATTATGGAAACTTTATTCATAGACAATTCATGCACGACCTAATCCAAAATCGCCTTATGGCAGACACTCAGCATGGCTTCCGTCCTCATCACAGCACTACTTCAGGCCTCCTAGCCTTTACTAACACCATAAACCATACTTGCAACACTAATTATATATCCTCAGCCCTCTTTTTGGATCTTTCCAAGGCATACGATATGGTTGATCACCAACTTGTAATCCACACCCTGCAAACATTCTGTCTAGATACTGAAGTCTTCCAATGGTTTCAATCCTACCTGCATGGTCGACAGCAGGCTGGCCTCTGACAGAACAAACTCTCTAACCTTCTACCTAACACCCTCAGACTTCCACAAGGCTCTATACTAGGGCCCTTGCTGTTTTCCATCTTTATTAATGACCTTTATACTGTCATCCCAAAAGTCAGCTGTATCCAATATGCTGAAGACTCTACTCTGATCTGCTCAGACACATCTCCAGTAGAGTTATGGTAAACTACCCAGACCACCTTTAATACAATAGAAAACTGGCTTTCTGAACATTGTCTGATCCTAAATCCCAAATAAACTAAACTGCTGTTATTTCACCAACACGTAGGTCTACCGCTTTCATCTTTGCCATAACATCAACTGATGGCACAATAATCTCCCCTGACCCATCTACTAAACTATTAGATGTCATCATAGACAATAATCTCAAATGTGACCTACATGTTAACCAAATTATCAAAGCCATCAATAAAAAACTCGGGTCACTTTACAGAATAAAAGCCTTCCTAACCCCTCCAGCTAAAGATGCCATAGCTCGCTCACACCTTCTTACAACCCTTCTGTATGCATCCCCTCTACTCTCGAATATGAACAAGACTGTCCTTAACAAACACTCAATTTGCTACAACCACATTGCCAGGTTTGCCACTGGGCTGCCTTTTAGGACACATCATTGCATCAATCTAAATCAGCTTGGTTGGCTTGAAATACCCAGCCTAATACAGTATAACCAACTGATTATGGCCTATAAAATCCTCTATAATCCGGACAATACTCCTGCAATTCAAATATTATCAACCCCTATAACAATCCTAGACCGCTTCGATCCTCTAACAAACTACTAATTCAGACTAGCAAATTTAATAACACAGCCGGTGATTCTCGATTTGCAAACTCTGTAAGTAGATCCTGGAACTCACTTCCAGCTGATATTACCTTACCTTCCACCTTAGGTAAATTTAACACTAGACTCAAACAACATTTTTCACTTAACTGGCTATGTCAATGTATCAAGCCTGGCTAACTCGAATGTGTAAAATCTGTTAACCAGTTTACTGTGTAATTTAATTTAATCCTGACTTGTGCTCAGGACTAACATTAACCTGTGGAACATGTTTAACTTGCTTACTTATGTAATCTCTGTAAATAATCTGTTTGTAATATGTAATGCTGGTATTATGTAATGCTGTATCTGCTTACCCTTGTAGCTTTTCTCCCCGGGCCTCCCCTGGAAATGGACATGCATCCAGTCGGACTATCCCGGTTAACAAATGTAGGATAAATAAATAAATAAATAAAATATATTACAGTGACTACAATACAAGTCAGACATTGACATGCATTGACAGCATGCTGAGCACACTGGGGCATATGTGGGGACTCAGAATAGCATCCTGCCTGAGCATCACACACCTCCGCAGCTGGCACACAGGCATATGTTCCGTCAGAACAGAGCATATGCCACACATGGCACACACATCCCCTGTGCCACACACTCACAGCCTGTAGGGCTACACAACACACCTGCTACAGACGTGTCAGGTACCTGACTTGGGTGCTGCACTGGGGTCCCGCTCAACAGGCTGTATCTGGTGAAGGTCACAGTGATATGCCTCAGGGGCACTATGGTCCACCACAGAACACATGCATACAGGTCAGTCAGAGGCATGGACACATATGACTCACTCATTGACCATGCCAGTATGGCTGACCTGAGACATACCTCCCTGGACTACATGATAGGGAACATAGAATGGATCTCTCAGCATGTGGCACAGGCCAGTATGAGCCTGATCTTGGTTGCCAACATACCCTCACCAGGTATGCTACCACTATATGTGGGAAGGGTGTTGTATGTCTACATTATGCTCAGTCTCCACTGTCATTCATAGGGTATCCGCTGGCTGTCAACGTGTGCTTACATGCTAGGGAAGCCACAATGATGTGCAAGGGTCATCTTGCACGTGACACCCATGGCCCGATGTATAATGGCAAAGCTCCTTAGTACACACATACTGCCTTATGCTGCAGGACATGGTTTACATAGCCACCTCCGTGGGTATCACACAAGTTAGGACACTAACAGTGCTGCTACACAATAACAGCAGTGTACACTGGAAGATGCATGCACCGGACACTGTCCTCAGCACGGTGAACTGCAATGTCTGTGCTGTACCAGATTCCTGATTCATGGCTCACAGGTGTTACCCATCACTGACAGGTTATGCCCCATACCATGCCTGTGGTCCCCTACACATGTAACACACATGGACAGGGGGGTGGTATCCCAAGGTACCACAGATACACACACCTCCAGGTTGTTGGCACAGCACAAAGCATCAGGGCCTAATCATGTGCAGCTAACAGTGTGTCGGACTGCCACCTGGTTCATAGCCTGGCACACACAACCCTCCCATACACAGGAAGACCACCTATCCTCCATAACAACACTGGCAATATGACAGTCTCAAGAACTGTGTTTATATGGCTGGACTGCATCCAGCCAAACATTGTGCGTGAGCATTACTGTAACTACAACACACTAGTTGAAGGGTTCACAGCATGTGGTCACTGAATTGCAGTGGAATGACATGTTACCACTACCACAACAGGTGGGAACATGCAGCACCTGTACATCGACTACATGTACACTATATGGCCCAGACCAGATGTGTATCCCCTGCTGTAGGTATTTTACCATATACACCCACACTGTATAAACACATACCATGTGCGGACCCTGCACAGTAAGACACAGTCATATTGGTATACATTGCAAATACCATTTATCCACTCGAGGCATGTGTCAGGCATGGTAACTTCTGCAGGTCACAGGTATTTATGTGTATGTGTCACACACATACATCATGTGTGCAATGCCATTGCTGGTTTAGGCAATGGCATGCATTGTTATGTACATTGACCCACACAAGGTCATACTGTGTGACACAACCACACGTGGCAGTTGTGGGTTACCAAAACATACCTATCTGTACTCTGACAATGGTAATAGACCCAGTAGCAGAGTGCACTATTGGCATTACTAGCCAACTAGCCCTGTTTGGCTGTGCTGATAGTGTGGTGACATCCCCTGTGTTTACTGGGGGAATATGCAGCATCTGGTGTATTGTAGTATTTGCCGAAAGGATCTGTTCTCTCACACTTGCATTTACAAACACCCTACAACCCCCACACACACTTGCCATTTGCAGGATTCATTTCCCTACCTAACTAGGTCATGACACGTGAGAGAGATGCATTAGAAAAGTGCACTATTCGGATTACTAGATAGTTCTTCTTCTCTGGCTGTACTTATAGGGTGCTGACAACATCAGTATTTTGAAAGGGTAATATGCATCAGGTAGTGTGATTGCCAAAACTAACATGTTTTTCATACGGAAATGCACACACACAAACTCCCCACATCCAAACACACACACACTTTCCACTTGCAGGTTTCAAACCCCTACCTAAATATGTTATGGCACTTGAGAGTGACGTTGTAGTAGGTTGCGCTATTCTGAGTACTGGCAGATGTCTCTTCTCAAGCTGTATGTATAGGGTGCTGTCATCATCACTGTTTGGAAAGGGTAATGTGCATCATGTAGTGTGATCCCCTGATTTCAAAAAAGCAAGTTTTTCATACAGAATTGCACGCACACAGAGTCCCCATATCCAAACACATGCCATTTACAGGTTTCAAACTCCTACATAACGACACTCGGGAGAGATGCATTAGCAGAATGCACTATTCGCATTATTGTGAGGCTTCCCTTCTCCTGCTATACTTATAGGGTGCTGGCATCATCTGTGTTTAGAAATGGGAATGTGCATCCTGTAGTGTGTTCTCCCAGTTGCCAAAAGGGACATTTCCCTCACACAACATTGCACACACACTAACCCCCCTCATCCAAACGCACACACTTGCCATTTGCAAGATTCAAACTACTACCTAACTATGTTATGACACTCGAGACAGACACATTAGCAGAGCACGCTATTCGCATTACTGGGAGGCTTTCCTTCTCCTGCTGTACTTATAGGGTGCTGACATCATCCATGCTTAGATAGGGGAATGTGCATCCTGTAGTGTATTCTCCTAGTTTGCAAAAGGGATACTTATTTCAAACAGTCTTGAGCACACACTAACACCCTCCACACACACTGAGCATGTACAGGATTCAAACCCCTACCAAACTATGTTATGACACTCGAGACGGACGCATTAGCAGAGCACGCTATTCGCATTACTGGTAGGTTTCCCTTCTCCTGCTGTACTTATAGGGTGCTGACATCATCAGTGTTTAGAAAGGGGAATGTGCATCCTGTAGTGTATTCTCCTAGTTGGCAAAAGGGATACTTCTTTCAAACAGTCTTGAACACACACTAACCCCCTCCACACACACTGAGCATGTACAGGATTCAAACCCCTACCTAACTATGTTATGATACTCGAGACGGACGCATTACCAGAGCGCGCTATTTGCATTGCTGGGAGGTTTCTCTTCTCCTGCTGTACTTATAGGGTGCTGACATCATCAGTGTTTAGAAAGGGGAATGTGCATCCTGTAGTGTGTTTTCCCAGTTGCCAATAGGGACATTTCCCTCTCACAGCCTTTCACACACACAAACCCCCCACCCACACACACACACACACACACTGAGTATTTGCAGGATTCGAACCCCTACCTAAATATATTATGACACTTGAGGGAGACGCATTAGCAGAGCGTACTATTCGAATTACTGGGCATCTGCTCTGCACCTGTAGTATTTATAGGGTGCTGACATCTTTATTTCTACAGAGGTATGTACATGTAGTACTACCTGTCAGGTGGGGGATAGCCTATATATGCATTTGCAGCCACCTACGTCAGGGTCAGATATGCACATCGCACTGGCAGGTTATGTTCTATACCATGCTTTGGGACCACAGGACCTGTAACACACAACACAACCAGTCCAGAACACCACACCCACATCCAGGACACACACTTAGCTTCCCTGGGAACAGTGCCAGGATGTGCAGGTGTTCACATACACCATTCCAGTTGTTAACATCAGGTACAGGCATATTGTGTGTGAGAACTACTCAGGCCTCTACCACTTTACCCTACAGCCACTACAATTTGTGGGTCCATGTGCTATGGCAGAACCACACACCACAGCCAAATGGGGGGATACATATTGCACCTGTCCATCTGCAACGTGGATACTCACTGTTCCACACCAGAGGTAGACCACCGTTGTTGATATCTGACCATACCCACCTTTCCCTGGACATCCATATCCCATCTCCACCCCCAGGCAAGGTTGTCACTGCACACAAACTGTATTTAGCACAAGCAGACTCTACACTTGTGTAGACTGGGGTGGACGACTTCAGAGGACCCATGCTGGAGGACTATACTGGCCACTCAGCATAATCCTTGACAATTGCATTCTATGAGCAGGTGTACGGTTTGCATTGGTCATGCTATCCCACATATACCCATGACTGCTCCACAACAAGACACCTGTCAGCTGTACACCAGCCATATATGCGCCGTACAACAGACAGAGTGACCTAATACATTGCAGAGCTGTAGCCCACACATACTCATTACAACACAGTGTTGACAGTGGAATTGTCCAGAGAATGCAGATAGGGCTCCCCTCAGTCTGTTATTGACGGACACCTACTGTCAGAGATCCTCAGCAACCCTCTCACAGCACACACCGACAACATGGCTGTGGCTTAGCACATTCAATCCCTGGGACATCCACGGTGCCCCTGCTTGACAGAGGCACAGCTCACTAGCCTCACATGTTGCCTTCTGTGACCTACTTTACAGTGGCACAGTAGCCTACTATCCTGGGGATGCAGATGCCAAGCACACTCTGGCTGAGCTGTCATTCCCTAGGGCAACAAGCCTAGTATTGACCTCTACACCCATATGTTCAATTGTCGGATGCACAATATTTGTTGTGCTGTTCTACTGTTTTCAGGTCTTTATTGCCATAGCATTCCCTGTTCCTATGACCAACTTGTGTATCTGTGGAAGATGTTTGCATATGACGGCGATCCACTATATCACTTATGTCTCTGTAGTCATTTACTGTGTGCACTGGGCTGATCGCTGTGTTGTGGTTGGTTCCTGGACTGACACGTACAAATACCAGATATGTGTGGCCAACTGCTAAACGGAGATATGGCCTAAGTGTGTGAGCATGCCCAGTTCAGCCTTTCCATGGCATGTTGTCTGACATATGCCTCATTTATCAAAGTGTGCGAGCATGCCCAGTGTGAGCTTTCCATATGTTGCACTCTGATGTCCACCACATATTTGGGTGTGTGTGAACTTCAACAATATCTCACGTTTATGGTTGTGTGTTGGGTATCATGTTGTGTACTAACTGGCCAACTGCTTCGTGTCTGCCACAACAGGGATTATACTGTGCCTGCAGGGATTGCATGGGATACTTTGCAGACAGTTCTCAACATACTTTCATAATGACCTAACACTGTAGTACCGTATAGTGTACTGGTTCAGTACTTTCACTGTGGTGGACAGTATCCTGGGCTTTAGTCCTATGACTGCTTGACATCTTCATAGTGAGCCAACAGACTGTGTAGGGGCCAGTTGTGCACATATGACCATGTTGCAATATGTTCAGATGTGGACTACCTACACCAGGCTCGTCCAACATTGCTAGTGTATTCCACTACATGGGTGGACATTGGCAAACACTAGCAATGTTCCCTAGGCCATTTCTGATGCTAGTCACAGGGTGTGTGTGTCCTTCGACACACATTGTAACTGGAGTTTGCCATGACATATGTCGTGGTTAGTATACTGTGCCTCCGTCTACCTCTGACATAACAGTGATACCCAGGGTTAGCCTACCATCTCCCATACACTCATCAGGATTCCTCTTGAGGGGTGTCGATATGTGACTCTCTGGCTGACCTGTACCAGGAGTTTACTGAAGAGTGGGGGTGCCTTCTGTGTTATGGATCATCCTGTACAGCTTGTCCTATGTATGTCAGTGCTGGGGTTCAGGTCTCTCATGTGCATAGCTCACTGCCATTCAGATTGTACAAGGTGCAACAAGTTCATTCATTCCAGGTTGGACATGGCTTCATACATCAGGCACAGCTTTCCTGTAGCTGGGAAGGATGGCGGTGTGTGGGGCTGCAGTTTGTTTACTCAGGCAACACATGGCATCTGTTCATGCTCTTTGCTACCCCTGATGGGGTACTGTTGTGGACTTTACAGTTGATGGAGGTGTCTGCTGCAGTATATCCCACAGGGGCTATTGTAGTCAGTTGTGACGCTGATGGAGGATGACTGCAGAGCTACAGTGAGTTCCCCTTATCTACATCTGCCAACCTTCATGTTTGGGTGGGTATATGGTACATGTTTCTGCGAACACTACAGCCACATGTTTGTCCAGTGCAGGATATCTATCACCTTTTGTACCCTGGTCTCACATTACATGTTAGGTACCTCATGGGTTAACACCTGTGTGGTAATTTGTGGGCACTTACTGTATATCCACGGTGGTTGTCTATACACAGTTCTGCAATTAGCTTGCTGACATGGCTATGGCTACAGTTGTCTGTTTGTAGGTGGCCCTTTTGTGGGTTGCTTGTGACAGCTGGGGGACGGATATGGTGGGCTGTTTGTACTCCTCTGCATACATGTTCAGTCACAGTCCTTCCATGTTGGCCTATACCTATGGGACATATATACAGAACGGGGGGGGGCCAAGACCAGGCCTTGTGGGATGCCACTCATATCTGCTTTGTAGTCTGACATGGATGCGGCATGTCTGACCATGTCAGTTCTGTCCTTGGTCTGGTTTGCAACCCCTCTACTGACATAGGGGTATATATTTAAGCTGGTGAACATATCCATACTAAACTCGTACGGTATTGTCTAGAAGCATGTGCACGGTCCAGCTATGCTGTGTGGACCACATTGCCCTCATCAATGACCTTAATGACTGCTTCAAATGGGTCAGACATGTTTAGGGGCAGGTTCTGTAGTTACGACAGCCACACTGTGTAGGGTCCAGTATCAGTAGGTCCACAATAGCCTTCTGTCTGCGGTACATACTGATCCTTTCCATAGCTGTGCAGAACAAGCTTGTCAGGATCCTGGGGTGGTAGTTTGGAGTATCCATTCATGCAACACCTTTGTTGTGATGGACCATTGTTGTTGTACACTGCTCTTTGGGTACATATCCTGTGGTAAGGCTGACATTGGGCAGTAGTGTGATTTGGCATTCCATTATTCTTGGAGTCCATGTTGGCCTCAGCACAGGACACCATCACATACCTTTGCTGCTGTGTGTTCTGCTTTGCAGATGATGGCTGTTACCTCAGCATCTGCAATGTCAGGGGACCAGCAGTCTGCTGGGATAGGTATTTTGCACTCGGGGGGGGGGGGGTGTTTGCACTGCACCTGACAGGTTGTATGTTAGCAATATGTGTGTGTGTTTGGTATGTTGTTTGTAATATCTGTGTGATTCGGAGCATATCTGTGGATGCCCAACATGGTTCCTACCATCAGTTGGGTAACCCTTTTGATTATCCTTAGTGTCCTGTACGTTTTGTATCTTCATAGGTTCATGAGTTCATAACAGGCTATACACCCTAGGCCATTAGTAAGCCTAGCCAGAGTGTGTGTGTCTTTCGCCACCCCTTGCTATGTTCAATTATGGCCATTTATGAAGTTCTTCACTGTGCCTCTGTCTGGTCGTGACACAGTGAGGACCCCCAGTATACATGTACGGTCATCCATCCACTTGGCAATATTCCTGTTGATGGGTGTCAGTGAGGGACTCTGCCTACCATGGATTGGGATCCTGTTTCTGGGTGTGGGGAGCCTCTGGATTATGTATCTGTCCCTCCAGCACATCTTATTTCATTATGTGTTGAGGCTGACATCTGTGACTCTCTCAGCTCCAATGGCTTTGATTTCCTGTGGTGGAGCATGTCCATTACTCCTGTGTTGGACATGGCTTTGTACAACAGACATACAATGCCTCTGTGTAGGCAGTGTGTGACTGCCGTCAGCTGGGGTGTCTACAGCCAGGCAGCATATGACATATATTTCACACCCTTTATCCTGTTGGTGGGGTAACTATGAGGTCTTCGAACGCTGCAGGTGTCACATATGGTACATCCCATATGAGTCATTGTACTAGATTATGGGTCTGATAAGGGAACAGTACAGCGGCACAGTGACCTCTGTTGATGTTGATGTGAATCCTTTCATGATACGGTGTCCAATATCGACAATCTTCATAGCCACATTGGCATTGTGGGTGTCACATGACAGATTAATGTCGACCTGTGTCCCTAGGTCCCTGATTACTCCTTGCATACATAATGGTTTGACACCTATGTGGTAATTTGTGTGTCCCTTGTCTGGTATTTGGTGGGACATTCATACTGTCCAGTGTCTTCGGATGTCTGGGTGGAGTTCTTGTGTGTGAGAGTGTGGTCTGTCGCATGCTACAGACTGTACAGCAGTTTTGACTACAGTTATGTGCACATGGGTGGTCTCCGCTGCTTTGTGCATTGTCAGTTACCTGGCAATATGGGTGTCTGTGCTGCATATGGATACTCCCCTCCTTTGATGTTTTGGTGCAGGTGTTGGGGCCATAACACATGATATGTGGTATAACCTAGTAGTACTGGTGTGCTATCACTAGGCTTGCAGCAGGCTTCTGTCACTGCACAGACATCGATGTTCTCCATAATGGGAAGTGCCTCAGGGGCATGCATATTGCAGTTTACACATCTGGCATTGGTCAGCATTACCCTTATGTTTCCTACCACTTATGTTTTCTAGGGTGGTGGGTAGTCTTTTTGGCCTTGCCTACATACGGCTCTATGGATGCGGCAAAGGCCTTATCCAGTATCCAGACACACACGGGTAACAGCTGCGAGCCATCCCTGGAACAGCAGCATGGCTTGTCATGCTTGACATCTCAAGCAGACAGACATTAGACCCTCTTGGACTGACAGCTGTAACTGTGCCAGCTGTTAAACATGAGCATTCTGTGTTTGTACTGTGGCATCATTCTTGGTGAGGGTTGGATGCTGCACACAGCCAGTGTCATACCACCCTGGGGTACATACTCAGAGGGACCATCCATGTCTCTTTTGATGTTGACCAGGGAGGTACATCTCAGGTAATTCACACCAGCATGGACATTGAGTGCATCATATTTCTGCTTGCTTTGGGGTGACCTGCGTACTTGTGTTATGTGGCATTTTGTGGCAGCCTACAGGCAGCTTACTCTACCCTTTCCCTTGTTCAGTCTGGTGAGTGGGACAGCAGTGTGTCTGCCTATACAGACACCTATTATGACTGTATCAGGCATGTTGTTTCTCCTTCTGGCCTGTGACTGTTTGGCACACCAGCTTTGCGTACTATTCGTTGCATGTGCTATGTTTGAAGGTTGTGGTTGCTTGTGATCTGCTTTGGAGGCTTCTGTTGGTGTGGTGTGTTTGTAATTAAGGCCTCCAGGAATGATTGTCTGTGTTTATGTGTTTGGTTTACAGTTGTGGTAGGTCTATGTGGGACTGGGTTTGTGGTATATGTGGTTACCTTCTCCTCCTGACTAGTTTTGACAGTACTGAGTTGGTGGAGCTCAACCTCTGGTTTGGATACATGGATGCATCTATCACATATATTTGTATTTATTGGGGGGTGTTGTGGTTGACTGTGTACTTGGGACTGGTGTCACATTGCCTCTGGATTCACAGATTCTACTTGTTGTGGCTGGACTTAGTGGATTGTATGTGTGGACATATGTTATTGCTATACTACTGGTCAGTGATTACTTCCCTTTTTATGTTTGCTCTATCATGTGGTAGCTTCCTCATTCTCTTGCATGGTTTGGTAATGGCTGGAGTCCAGCATGCCAGATGCCTGCGTGTATGGCATTGTGTGTTGTTGTTATTTGTGATTGCATACTCCAAGCATTCCTGGCTGTGTTCATGGAATGACTGTATAACATGTTCTGTGGTGTGTCCCATATTCTGCACTTGCACAGGGCCTTTTGTGGATTCAACATCGGTTTTGAGGGCTGCAACCTATGCTTTACACATGTTTTTCACTGTGGTATTCTGGCCAGGGACTGGGGTCAGGATGTGTATATCCAGTGTGATTACTCTATGGTCTGGTCTTACCAGTGAGAGGTACACTTCTCATCTTGCCATCCAGTACACATGTTGCTGATTATCACATCCAGTATGCTTACCCCTCTTGTGGGAGTGGTACATTGTTCCTGGGCATTTTGGTTTATAGAATCTGGGTAATTTTCTCCTACTGTGTTGGTGCTAGTATAATGCTCCCAGTGTATGTCTGGGTATTTTCAGTCAAGCAATATAATGTGGTTTGGGGGGCTTGATATATTCATGTATTGCGACATAGGCCAGGTGCAGTTCCTGGTATTAGGACAGTAGTCTGCAGCAGGCTATATACTGAGAGGCGGTTTTAGCCATTGGTATTTGACCATGGCTAATCCATGCTGCTTCTTGCTGTGGTACCAACATGGGGGTGTGGTTATCCTTGACATTTCTTGCTAGTCACCCTCCTTTTGTAGCTTGTTCCATGTTTTGCGGCTGTACAGCACAGTATGAGGTGTGACCTGGTAGTGTTAGGGTGCTGATGTGAGCCTTGACCCAGTTCTCTATTACAGGACTGGTATCTACATTCTCCATACTGTGTGCGTTTACACTGCACACATCTTGCTGTTTATACAGCTGTCATTGGGTAGCATTACATCTAGGTTCCTATCCCTTGTAGAAACTATGAAGGTGGGTTTGTGTTTTGAGACTTACCTATTCAGGGCATGCTGTGGGTACTGACAGCCTTTGCCAGTATCCATGGGGCATGGCATGATAGGTGCACGCCACCCCTAGCAGGTGGTGCATCATGTCATGCTCCGCATGTCTTCCCAGCCTGAAACACATTGGCTCCCCTTTGACTAACTGCATTACTTCAGCCAGTTATTGCACTTGATCATCCCATCATCATTTTGCGGCTTCATGCTTGGTGAGGGTGGATGTTAGTCAGGGTGCTCATGTGTGCATATATTACAACGTGTTACATTACTTAACACGTGGCATTCATGCCTCAGGTGGTGCTGCAGGGCTGCCTCTGTCGGATGCACATATTACACTTCCCTGTACATGTTTGTGAGCAGGTCATGTCATTTTAGGCATCCATGTTATTATTTGAGTGAGTCAGAGGGGGTATCATTCCCAGGGTTCCTACTGAGCCAGTGTATGTGCTATGCGTTGCCTCTTTGCCAAGGCCAGGGCATACTGGGCACGCCTCCTTCTGCCTACTGGGGCAGGCTCAGGTTGTTCCTCCTCTGAGTCACGCTCTGCCTGTGATGGCCTTGGCAATGGTGGGGGGCTGTTTGGCCCGGCCCTATGCTGGTCCTGCTGCAGCTGTTTTTGCAAGATCATATTATGTAGCATAGCACATACCATGACAATTTGGGTACATGTAGTTGGTGTGTACTGCAAGGCTCCACCAGATGTGTCCAGACACCGGAACCGTGACTTGAGCAGCCCAAACACACGCTCTATTACATTACGTGTTTGTGCGTGTGCCTCATTATGGCGTTCCTGTTCAGGTGTGTGTGCGTTTCTGATGGGTGTCATCAGCCACGGCTCCAGTGCATAACCTGCATCCCCCACTAGGTGTCCATGCGGGATGTCCCCATTGGCAAATGTCTGGTACAGCTGCGTCAAATGCCAGATGTGGGAATCGTGGTAACTCCCAGGGCAGCCAGCACACACATTCATTATTATGCCCTGGGCATCACACACGACCTGGCAGTTGATGGAGGGGAAACCCTTGCGGTTAATGTAGGCCCTACCCCGCTCACCGGCTGGTGCTTTGATACGTATGTGCGTGCAGTCTATTGCACCCACTACCTCAGGGTATTCCGCTATTTGCTGGAAGAGACGCATATTGCTGGCCAATACCTCACGGGCATTGGGGAAATATACATTATCACCGACATGTGCTGACATGGCATCCAGGAACTGGTGCAGTACCCTGGAGGCTGATGCCTGTGATATCCCCATCATATCGCCAGTTGGTCTCTGGAAGGTACCTGTTGCTAGTATTCTTAGGCCATCACATACCTTGGTTTCCACTGGGATGGGTTCCCCTCTGTTGGTTCTGTGTGTGAGGCGTGGCCTGCACAGCTCATCAATTTGCTGCAGGAGCTCTCTGTCCACTCTATAGCGCTCTACTATCTCCAGCTCATGTAACCCGTGGTAGGTGACCCTGGGCCTGTGCACTCTTCTCCGTCTCCTCACTGTGGGTTGTCTGGCACCATCTGCATTGTCACCAACCTCAGCAAGTCACCTATGTCTCATTATGACAGCTATGGCAGCCCCTAACATTTCTGCTCTGAGTTCAGCTTTTTCAGTTTTCACTTCTATTAGCTT
>NC_056731.1:968826675-968906675 GCF_019279795.1 Protopterus annectens | reverse complement strand
GTGCAACTATTTTACATTCCAGTGTCATATGGTGCCATTCTACATTAGAATCGTCGTTACATCTCCAGCAATTAGTTTTCCCAGTTTTATATATTAATTCAACTTTATGAGGAATTAAAAAAACTCTGAAGAAACCTCCAAGTATAAATCTTCCAATAAAGGGAAGATGTAGTTTTCCCTTCAGACTTCAGAATTAAACTTTTATCAGTATCAGAGAACTCAAGCCTATTGAGTCTAGAAGAGTAATTCTAAAAGCATGACTTTAAAGAAGTAAATTCCACCCTTAAAATCCTATATATTACAGACAGGTAAGATTTATCACTACTTATACTGCTATTGATTTTAAAAAACAATTCTAAAATCTTAGATATATGTTTTGCTTGAAAATCCATAGTGATTTTAATTGTATCTCTTGCATAATTTTTACAACTTTGTATATTTAACCAATTATTTTTCTCTCAACATTTTTAGCAAGTAAATGATCTGATGCATATACTTTATTTCCATTTAAAAATTAATGTCAGAAAATTAATTACGTAGCTTAAATTCTGACATTTTACTTGTATTAGATATTTCTAAACAACCACTAGAATTAGTTGTAGTGAATAATAAAAATAATAAATCCTTAACTAAATAGAGTTCATAAAACTTTTAAAGGTGGGAATTGTATGGTCTGTAAATGGATAAAAACTGTAATTTTTCCTATCATTCATACACACATCTTTTAGATTCCAATAAAATGTATTTATTCCAAATTGAGTTGAAGAATCCATAACATATCTATTACTGGCAAATAATCTTGCATGGATGGATTTTCAATTATTTTTATATGAAGAGTTGTACCATAATGTGATTGTATTCAGAATAGTGGATTTGGTATATAATACAATATTTGGGAAACCTATACCCCCATCTTGCCAACTTTTATTATGCCAATAAAGAGATATTCTTGATTTTTTAGGAAACCATAGAAATTTAATAAGAATAGAGTTCAACTTAAAAAAAAATTAGAAGGAAGAACTTTCAAGGATTGTGTAACAAACACATTTTTAGAAGAATTACCATTTTTGTCAAAGTGAGTCTATCTTCCATTGTGAAATGAGATTTATTCCATTTATTGATTAAATTAGTAATTGCATTTATTAAATTATTATAATTTTTTAAAATGGAATTCTTTGTAGATGGCTTAATAATGACCCTAAGGTAATCAATTTGTGAATTATTCCAGTTAAATATCTCAAACATTTTTAGCAAAGGTTTCATTTTGGAATTATTAAATTTTTATCCTGAAACTTTTTCAAAATAATTTATAGAGATAAGTACATGTTCTAGTGATTCAATGTCTCCATAAGTTATCAAAATATTATCTGCAAATAAATTAGGTTTTCTAACAAACCAATTTGTTCAGGGACATCTTCAGGTGGGGTTAGGTAGAAATAGTAGTAGGAATTAAGTGGGTAGGGGAAGTAGGGTAGTGGGGAAATAAAAGGGTTAAATGGGAATGTAGGAGGATTAGGAGGAAGTGAGGTAAGGGTAGGGAGGGGCTTAATGGGTTTTATGCAAGTGTAAGTGGGTAGGGAATCACATTTTGGTGTGAACTTGGTACCAACTCTCCCTTCCTTTTTTTAAGTGGAGCAGTAGGGGATTGTGGTTATTTTATAAGTTTCAGTAGGGTAGAGAAGAGGGTCATGCTTGGCCTCTTCTTTTCCCCGCTATGGTGTTGGATGTTCATTCCATTGAGTTAGGAAAGGAAAGTGAGCAGTTTGGTGCTGCTTGATAAGTAAAATAAGTGAGTGGAGGTAAGGACATTGCTTATTTGGTTGGATGTTTAATTCAATAAGTGGTAAAGGAAGTGAGCAATGGTATTCTGCTTCATAAGTAAAATAAGCAAGTGGAAATAAGGACACTGCTTATTTGGTTGGATGACTAATTCAATAAGTGGTAAAGGAAGTGAACGATGGGACGCTGTTTCATAAGTAAATAAGCAAGTGGAGGTAAGGACGCTGCTTATTGTGTCAGGGTGAGTGAGGCCACACTGCCCTAGTTAACAGTTACATGGATGTTTATACTGCGACTATCAGTTATATGGATGTTTATGTTATGACAAATAATATTTGTTAATAAAGTTATATTTATGGATGTGTAATAAAGGCCATCAAACACCATTCGGTGTGATGTGTATTTATTGAAGGGGATAATTGAATTTTACAACTATATTTACTATTTATTTTGAGTTCATTAAATTTTTTTATTAGAGCTAATGTAATTAGCAAAGGGTTTTTTAGTGAAAGCAAATAATAAAGAGGGCAAAGGGCATCCTTGTTTAGTGTATTTTAAGATTTTAAAGGAACTAGATAGAAATGGACCAATTTTAATAAAAGAAACATAGTTACTATAGAGGCTTGTCATTAAATTGATAAATTCTGTAGTAAAAATATATTCTTTAAGTACTTTAAGTAAAGCCAAGTGATAGAATCAAAAGCTTTATCTAAATCTAAACGTATTATTGACAAGTCTTTTTCTAATTTCATTAGCTATATCATTTAATGCATTTAATCTAATTATATTATCTTGAACCTTTTTATGCAATATAAAACCAGTCTGGTCATCATTTATTAATTTTTGCATAATGAGATTTCATCTTTTTGCAAGGATAGACATAAACGTTTTATAATTTACATTTAACAATTATATAGGTCTATAAGTAGAACAAAATTTAGAATCTTTATCTTGTTTAAGAATGGGAGATACAAGAGAATGATGCTAAGAAGGGAGGATTCTTGAATTAGATTTAACTTGTTCAAACACTTTAAGTACAATATGTAATATATTATCTGGAAATAATTTAAATAACTCTGGAATTATATCATCTAGAACTGGGGCTTCGTTTGCTTTAAGGTTGTTTATTTGATCTTTTAATGCCTTAAAGAAAAATGATTTATCAATTGTAACTTTTTGCTTATTAGTTAATTTATATTCTATATTATTTTTCAAAAGGCTGTCAGTTATAATATTATTTTCAAAAGTTATGTTTTTTATTATTAAAGTTCTCATAATAATCTCTAAAACTTTCTAAAATATATTTTATGCCAGTTGCTTCTTTAATTTTTTCTCCCCCTTTTAAAGTTATTTCTTTAATATGACGTATATTTATTTTTTCTTAGATCTGATAATTTGTGCAAACTCTTAGAATTTAGTGAATGTGACTGTAGTTTCATTTTTTTCCAGATTTATTGAAATTATACGGTGAAGTACCTCAAGACATTTTTCATTTCATATTTTTAATTCAGTAGGTGCAGCTATATCATTAGGTACCTAAATTTGATTGCAAAAATCTTTAATTCTTTACCTCACTTCCTTCTTTTACATAGATACCAATTTTTAATTCTTACATACAGATAGGCTGTTAATGCATCACATAAATAACATCCGTTACTTCAACATTTTTATTAAATTCAATAAATTGAATTATTTTCATCAAAAAACACTTTAAAATCTTTCATTTTTATTATATAAGCTGGAATTCTCTGACAATGGATCAGATTTCTAGGTTTCAAAGTAAGAGCAAAAGTAATAGCATTGTGGTCAGATAATGGACATGACAATGTCCATACTTATTTGATTTTAGTATATAAGCTGCTTGAAGTAAAAACTTTATCAATGCAAGCTTGGGTGCCAAATCTATATGAAAAATGTGCAAAGTTAAGAGACTTTGTTGACTTTAAATCATATATATCACACATATTTGAATTAGTAATAAATTGTTCTAGATTTTTAGCAATTGGCAGTCTTTTTTTAACCATTTGTATTGTCCTTACTAGAGAAGATACAATTAAATTCTCCTGCAATAATCAATTCACCTTTTGCATATACAATTATGTTGTTTAAAAGCTTCTTAGCAGCTTTAGCTCCAATGCCAGGTATCCAATAAGTATTCACAAAAGTATAAGCTTGCTAATTTCTACTGCCACTAAACACAGCATACCATTTTTATCACAAAAAGGTATTTACAACTTTTAGCATAGGTAATGGATTTCTCCAAGGACTCAGTGTACCTCTTCTTTTTTGATTTAAAATGAGAGCCCAATAGAATTGTATAATCTTTCAACAATAATCTATTCACATCTTCAGTTAATAAATATGTTTCCTGTAAGAAGATTATATGGGCTTTATATAAATTTAAGGATTTATTTAAACTACTCTTCTTCAAAGGACTATTAAGTCAATTAATATTTAATGAGAGACAATTATAAACTGACATATGTGAAAAACAACTTTAAAACTAGTGCATGGTAGCTTAGTGTATGCAGTGAAACCAGATGATGAAAATTATTGTTATGGACTAATAAAATAAGTTTAAAATCAAAAACTCAGAAAAAAAATAAACCCTTTATCATTCAAACCACTCATTAACAAAACCATACCACTACCAATGCACTAATTGAGTGCCACTACCTTCTAACTATAACATAGCGACAGTAGAAAACTGAGTAATAAAAGCACACTCGGCATTTAACACCTATAATATTGTTAATAAAGTTGTTGTTGTTTGTCTTTCGGCTTTTCCCGATTAGGGGTCACCACAATGGAACTCCGGTCTGCTAATGATTGGCAGTAGATTTTCACGAACGCCAAGGTGCCAGCTCGACATCCAACCTTCAACGAAGGCATGCCCATTTACGCATGTCTTTCAAATGTCACCCAACCACGGGGAGGACATGCAGACACCACACAGAAGGCACTCCCCGCACTCCAGCTGAGAATCAAATGAGAGAACCTCTTGCTGTGAGGCAACAATGCTACCGCTGCACCACTGTGGGATAATATTGTTAATAAAGTGTGATTAACTATATTAGTATTAGTGCCAATAAGCATTTAAATTATTTATTAACTCCAAATGTGTAAAGTTGTTAAAATACCACTTTATGATCTTAGCAAAATCTTAGTAAGCAATATAATAATAATAATGACCAGATTTTAAGCCTAACAGTCCAGTTTCTTTACAGTCTTAATTATTTTCTATAGATATCACTACTGCACATAATATACTTCATTCCTTTTTAAGTCACTTAATATACCATAAAAAGTATCTGTGCAACATTTCAGGAAGAATAAAAAAGCATTCATTAATTAACTGCTGTGAATTGATGTTTATTAATATGTTAACAACATCTGCATGTATCGAATGAAAATGCATTTATTAAAAGCATCCAAATATTTTAAAGGGTTAAGATTCCTCTTTTTAGAGCACTTCACATTTTAAAATTGTAAATATAATTAAGCAATCTAATCATGTCTAGATTCTTATGTTATTTTCAGTAAGCCTTAATTTTTAATACTGATAAAGAGGAACTTGTAAGATAATTAGTAAAACAGCATAGGGAAAATGGTGTGAGTCTAAAACAATCTTTATCTAGCATTGGATTGTTCTAAGATCTATTTTGAAACCTGAACTTTACAGGTCTTTAGTACCAAACTTATGGAGAACTGACACATATGTTAAACATCCTCTCCTTTCTTTATCACTGTCAATCTGATTATCTGTTTTATTATCTGTTTAGTATTATATGATACTACTTAGCGTTTTAGATTAGACATGAAAATCAGAATAATAGCACCTTAAAGGTAAAGGATAACATCTTCAGTCTGAAAATTAGTTTAACATATTGCAAGCTTATAATATGATAATTTAAAAGAAATGGTAGGACATGAACAGTGACATGTATGTTAGGTAATTTAGTCATCTATTGCTATTTCTATGTCTATGCATTTTTCTTTCTTTTTTTTTTTTTACAGTAAACGTGTTATAAAAACTAAGTCAGAACACCTAAGCTAGTTAAATACAGGTGGATTTCATCTTTCTCTACTGTTTCTAACAAGTTTCACATGGCAAACATGTAAAGTTTATTTTGGTTTATAGACAGACTTTGCAGTTTTTGTCATATGGACATACTACATGCAACCCATGTAGCAGCAGTTTCTTCATATTAATTAACTCACATCTATGAAAAAGGCAAACAAGTCAATACCAATATGATATAAAAACTTATTTTCTATATGCCTACTAATCTTAACTACAATCATAGCCCTCAACCTTCCATCTCCAGAATGTGGAACATTGCCTCACAAAATGTGATAAAAATGGGCAAAATGTGGAACACATAATAAAAACTTGCTAACAACTTCAACTATGAAGCTGATATGATTATTAAATGTGTCACTTTATACTTATCAAGCATTCTTTTGATTAATTAATATGATTCAGTAATATGTCCAATGGATATCAGTGAAAAATATTCTTATCAATGAATGTGCAACAGACGCTTTCAATGTGGAACACTGAGGAATATGGACATTTTAAGACTCAAAATGAGGAACATTCCTTGTAATTAGGTACACTTGAGAGGCATGACTATAATAGTATGTATTATGTCCAAAGGGCTGTTTTATTTCCAGTAACCCACAAAAGTAAACAATACCCATTTTTTGAAAAGTACAGATTTTCTTAAGCCCAGAGGCTTAAATTCATGTATAAATTTAGTGTCTGATGATGGATAATTATAACAAGGATCCCTCAGGCTGACCACTACTTATTTAATAAATTGTATATCCTATTTATGACCTTATCAATAGATCTTATTATTGCTAATAAACCAAATCAATACTGACCTTATCAAACTTGAAAATCTTGCTACAATAAAATTGTCAGATTTGCTACTAATGCCTCACATAAGTCACATCACTGCACTGCACTTAAACAACTGAACTGGCTTGAATTTCTTCAGTTGCTACATTATAATCAACTTATTCTTGCCCAAAAGATCCTACACCAGCCAGATAAAATCCCTGCTCTCAACAATATAATGCAACCATATACCACTATCAGAACCCTACACTCTAGTAACAAAGTGTTGTTAAAAGCCACCAAAGTTAACAACTCAGCTGATGACTCTCTTTTCTCCAATGCTATTGCTAAAGTGTGGAGCAAACTTCCATCCAATATTTCCTCTGACTCCACTTTGGCACAGTTTAAAAGGCTCCCAAAATCTCACTTTATTGAAAACTGGCTCTGTTCTTGTTATCATCCTGGATAATTCTTATCACTTTATATCTAACTACATCTGTCATATTTGTTGCTACTCTACTATACATCTCATTCTCTTTCCTAATTCTATTGTAACTTGTCTTCTTCTTTAACAATGTAAGTATTGTTCTTTTGTTGTTTCCACTAGATGCTATATTGCACAATATTGTATTTTTTGAGTTGCATTATATTGTTTTATTATTATTTTTTCTTGTTTACATATTTATACTGTTTACTGGAGTTTATCTCCCTGGGCCTCTGCTGAAAATGGACTTTTGCCACTCAGACTTTCCCAGTAAACAAATGTAAAATAAATAAATAAAATGTAACCCACAGCATATGCCACAGACAGTCTTCACTGATGGAATTATGCTTCTCCTATGCATAATAAAATCTGTCTTTCTTAACCCTTCTAACTCTTCATAGAGGTTGTTACAGTAAAACATTATCCTTTTCTGTCAGATAATATGTCCTCATAGGTCCCAAACTGCCAAACTTATATATATATATATATATATATATATATATATATATATATATATATATATAAACAATATATTTTTATACTTGTAAATATTTGTTTGGGAAATAAGATACCTTTTGGGACAAGTTTCCTTGAAGTACTTAAACATTTCTATTATATCTCCTCACACCTCCTTTTCCCAAAAAAAGATGATTCACCAGTTGTTTCTCACTTCTACTCTATCTCACTCTCCTCTACATCATATTAAGATAATAAACCCTCCTAAAATGCTCAATATATATTACATGTGATCAAAAGTATTCTTTTGAAGACCATGTGAAATGGATTCATCTCAAAAAAGTCTCTTTACTTAAATAACCTATAAAAATGAGATGTATATATATATATATATATATATATATATATATATATATATGGAGAACAATATAAAATACACACTAAATACTGAGTTTAATATCTATACCAATGTAATAAAGTGAGACAAATCCTGTAATTCATTTTAAAATGCATATTTGAATTACTCTGAAAACTTGCTGAATCTGACAACCCTTTTCTTTTTTATTTTATTGTTACAAGTTTTATAGGTGGTTTGTACTCCTGAAATTAGATTTTCACATTTCTTGATGTCCATTTTAACATTCTATTTGCTTATTTCCTGTTGTTAGCCAGGTCAAAGTTCAACACCTGTCTTCCTGTTACTTTTACATTTAAAAAAAGTCTGAGCTGTCACTGCAATCAAGATACAAAGCTCACGTTGATAAAACTCCCAACATACAAAGAAAAACATGCACTAAGTAGGAAAAATCACTTAAGAAGGGAGACTAATTTTCTTTAGTATATGCTTGTGATCATGTTTAACAATTGTGAATGATAAACATGACAGTTAAGCTATTTTTTCTTTCAAATCAATGAGCATTTCAACTATCAAATAATTCAAATTAAAGCCAACTGTCACATTTTGTTGACAAAAACAAAACCTCCCCAATACCCCAACACTATCTCAACAACAAAAGCACTATATTTAAATATTTAAAAGGCATCAAAAGTAGACTGACAAGAGACGAACACTGCACCACAACAACTAGTCAGTTCAAAATTTTCAGTGTCACAAACCACAGTACAAACAACCAATGTTATCATCAATAAAACATTTCAAAGTGGATAACAGTCAGTTCTAAAAGCCTACAACTACAATGCATAAAATATGGAGCATGACAACTGAATGTATCAAAGAAAAAAAATGATGCAAAATCATTCTATGTATCAATACAACATACACATCTCTCTACTTGAATTTTACTCTTTATGTTAAAGAGAACAATTTCCATGTAATATTTCAATGACAGTGAGACATAGCTAGTGAACAAAAAATAGTTATAGTAATAGGAAAAAGAAGAAGATATGAAAAAAGGACATTTACCTTTTACTTGATGAAGTACTTATAAAGATGACAACATTGCATGTATGAAGACAATTTAAATGAAATAAATAACCATTGTTTTTCTTTCATTTTTTTGCTATTTTTTTTCTATAGATGTCCAACCACTTCTTCCTACTTTTACTTTAAACTTGTAAGCGACTAGTCCATGTCTTCAGTTTTATCTAATAATTTCATCTTTTGAGCAAAATCCAAGGCATCTCCTAGTGTATTAAAAGCTTTTTGATGACCAGGTAGTGAAATCCTAATTCTGGCAGGGAAACTTAATTGAGTGCGCATATTTAGTTTCTTTAAACTTTTTATAAAAGGAATATAGACTTTTCCTTTAGTCATAACTGATGAAGTATAGTCATTATCAAACCTGATAATATTTTCTTTTATTTTTATTGGAAATTAGCCCAAAGAGAAATCAACACCAAATCCTTATCTTTGCTGGAAAGGATCTGAACAATGATCTGTGTCATCTCTCAATATCAAAAAAGAGAGTTTCTGGCAGGTTAAGAGCTTTAGGTAATTGGTTATTCAAAAACTGTAACATATTGTCCCCTTTTTCCTTCTCTGAAATTCCATATATTCTGATATTGTTTCTCCTAGATCTGTTTTCTAGATATTCTACTTTCTCCAAAAGCAAGGTATTCTGTTTTAAAATGAATTCTGTATGATTTTCATTTTCTGCCATTCTTCCATCTACATCATTTACAGTGTCTTCTACTGATGATATCTGTATAGATTGTTGTTTCCAAACTTCATTTAATATGTCCATTTGTTTTCTGCAATCTTCTTTTATATAGTCTAGCCTTAGTGATTTTTGTATTCTGTTTTTTGTAACCTCAACTCCAGTATTGCTAGTTCAGCCTGGACACATAGCAGCCTCACCCCCACTCTCCCTACTACTCGTTGCCCACTCTCCCTTTCTGACTTGCCCACCACAATATCCCAGGCCACCTGGAAGAATCCCTAAGAAACCACATTGTCCTTTACTTCTCATCCCAGCTCTTGCCTGCAAAGTAATCTCTTCTGTACTTCCTCTTTGTGTCCACTAGAGGGAACCCGAACCTTGCAACATTATTCTACCTGAATCTCTCTCTCCATTTACCTTACTATTACCTACTATTCCTGCTGATAAAAACATTGCTTCTAAACCTTTTCTCTTCTCTCCCACTTATATATTTTTATTAAAGTTCTCAGTTCGAACATAACCTAACCTTTTGTCACTTCTCTCACCCACCTTCACTTACCTTAATTTAGCTGCTTTCCTGATTGTTTTCTGACTGTTGTCCTTCCTTTGTCTGTACCCGCTCCGTTCGCCCTGTGGGCTCACTCCGCTCCCCTGCCCTACCCCAAATTCCCACCCACCCCCAGTGGTCCTACACTTATACTTCCTTAACCACTCCCACTATTTGTATTCCTCCAATCACTCTGACACCCTTCCCTATACCACTTATAACCATCTACCTACCACACCTACTTTCACAATTACATCCATCTCCTGTTCTCATTATCTCTTCATCTTCCCAAATTAACTCCTTGTTACTCTCCTGTGACTATGCCTACTCTAATAACATCATTACATTCAAAACAACTTCTCACATTCTCAATTCTCCCTTTCCTTATTATACCCTACTTTCTAACTTCCTATGAACACTATAGCCTCTCAGAAGCTAATACTCTCTCCAAACACATAACTTTAACTACCATAAATTCATCTCACCACTGTTTTAACTTCATACTTTCTCCCAGCTACCTAGCTACAAAATTTCATAGAAAGATTCACATTACCTACTCCCATCAAAATGACAGAAAATCACTACTCAGTTCCCCTAAACCCTCTGACTGGTTAAAAAGATTAATCCTCTCTCTCTGCTAGCAGGTGACATTCAACCCAACCCAGGCCCAAACAGCACCACAGCTGCAAACCCACTTTCCACTCTCTCCTCTAACTCAAATAAACTAACCAAACCCTCAAACTATCTAATAATAGCTCACCTTAACATCCGCAGTATTAAAAATAAAATTGCCCCCCTTCATGCACTACTTGATGTACACTCATTCGACATCCTTTGCTTGACTGAAACCTGGCTTAAACCAGTAATTCAGGACAAAGAGATTATTCCCCCTGGTTACAACATTCATCAACTTGACTGCACTACAAAAAAAGGTGGTCGGCTTGCAATCCTCTATAAATCAGGGATGCAAATCACTGCCTTACAGGATAAACCTCCCTCCAAAAGTAATGTTGAAATCCTTATATCCAAACTCCAAATCAATGCCTTCAAATCCATCTATATAATCTGCATATACCTGCCCCCAGGCAACAACAGTAGTACCTTAGAAGAAATCCTTAGCAGGCTGGCCATACACTTTCTACAAGAAACAATAGTCCTTGGAGATGTCAATATAGACTGGAATACCTGCTCTTCAGCTAACCCTTCCACCCTCTTAAATCTGCATGGTTTCTCACAAACTATTCTCTCTCCTACCAGAAGAAATAAACCTAGCAACAAAGAAAGCATTTTAGACTGGATTCTGATAAATAGCCACCACCAAACATATACAGTAGGTACACTGCCTGATAATATAAGTGACCATGCCCTTATTTACCTAATTAGACATAAAACTGATAACCCTAACTTAAAAAATACAAAATGGTTAGAACAAATAAAACGTTTAACCCTGATAGATTTGAAGCAGAACTTAGGTCCTGCAGTTGGTCTCCTCTTAAACACCTCCCACTGGATGATGCCGTGACATATTTTAACTCTAAATTCCTATCTATTCTTGACACACATGCTCCCACAAGGTCCATCAGACTTTCCTCAAGAGCTGCCCCTTGGCTAACAAAGGACACAAGGCATAAGATTATTTTGAAAAATAAACTCTGGTCCAAATACCACAATACTAAATATCCCACTGACCATCTCAACTTTAAACAAATAAGAAACATTACAAAAAAAGCAGTAATTCTGGATAAAATAAACTACTACTGCCATTTGCAACAGGCTAACCTGCATAACCCACAAAAGTTCTGGGCAGGAATAAATAATCTCATGAATCCTGGCCAATCGGACACTCCAAGCCCAGCAGACACCTCCCAATATAACCCCAAACACACTGCCAACGCCTTTAACACCTTCTTTACTGAAACTGTCCAGTCTCTTTCCAATCAACTCTCCCCTGATATCTCCTGTCTTTCCTCCTCCTCCTCTAACACTTCCATTCCCACATTTCAACTTCAACGTGTTCCCTCTGCACTCATTCATTCTCTGCTACATAAACTTAAACCATCCTCTCCATCTGCTGACCATCTACCTGCTATGTATCTAAAAGTTGCTGCTAATGCACTGACCTATCGCATCTCCATCCTGATTAACAGAACCATTGAAGAAGGCTACATTCCTTCTCTCTAGAAAATATCTCATATTATTCCCCTTCATAAAGGAGGAAAATCAACTGAACTCTCTAACTACTGACCCATAGCCTTGCTCTCTCCTCTTGCTAAAATCATGGAAAAATGTGTCCAAAAGCAACTTCTGAAACACCTGTTAACTAACAATCTGCTAGCTAATTGTCAACATGGTTTTAGACCCTACCATAGCACCACCTCTGCCCTCCTCTCCTTCACAGACTGCATCAATAAAAATAGGAACAATAATACTCTGCTATATTTATTGACCTATCCAAAGCCTTTGATATGGTCAATCACGAAATCTTGTTACATTTACTTAAATCATTTGCACTTGACACAAGCTCAATTAAATGGTTCCACTCTTACCTGCACAACAGAAAACAGGCAGTGAGGTGGCAAAATAACTTATCCAACCACCTCCCCATTACTCTAGGAGTCCCCCAGGGCTCAATTCTTGGCCCTCTCCTCTTTTCAATTTTCATTAATGATCTCCATACTCATATTTCTCCTGCCACCTGTATACAATATGCAGATGATTCCACTTTAATCTGTTCTGCCTCATCCCCCTCTGTACTGCACTCTCTCACCCAAAAGACTTTTGAAACCATAGAAATTTGGTTCCTCAAACGATGCTTAATTTTGAACCCCAAAAAAAACAAATTATTACTCTTCTCACCAACCCGAAAATCCTCTCCACTGAATTTCTGTGTCACATCAAGTAATAGCACAAACATATCACCCGATCCAACTACCAAACTCCTCAGAGTTGAAATAGACAACAATCTGACCATTGACACACACATCAGCAATACTATAAAATTAGTTAACAGAAAACTAGGCTCCCTCTATAGAATTAAATCATTCCTTACTCCACATGCCAGAACTTTCATTGCCCAGACCCATCTTATCTCCACTCTCCTGTACGCCTCTCCCATCTACACTTCAGTGTCCAAAGCTAACCTCAGCAAACTGTCTGCTGCCTACAACAATATTGCCAGATTTGCCACTAATTCTACTTTTAGAACTCACCACTGCCAAAACTTAAGGCAACTACGATGGCTAGAGCTACAAAACCAAATTCTATTTCACCAGATCTCCTTAGCCCACAAAATCCTTTACAAACCCATAAACACACCCATTCTCACTTCACTTATCACTCCATACTACAATCTTAAAAGCCTTCGCTCCTCCGACAAACTACTTATATCGACTAGTAATCCCAATAACTCAGCTGGCAAATCCTTGTTCTCCATCACAGTAGGAAAAACCTGGAATACTCTTCCTCACAATCTCACAGCAATCTCCTCTCTTCCCTGCTTCAAATCCCAACTCAAAACACACCTCAAAACCCACTGGCTCTGCCCCTGTAGCAACCCTGACTAGATTACCTTGGGTATCTAGGTACTCTCAACTTTTCTGCTGTAAATAACTACCTTTCCTCAGGTATCTAGGTACTAGCAGATTTTTTTTTTCTTTTTTACTTTCTCTAGCTTTAAGAAACTCTTAACAAAATACACTCTCTATTTTCTCAACTTCTACATTTTAATATCTAATGATTTTTGACATATATATTATAACCATGTTTAAGGTTTTACCTGATATTACAAATGCTTGCATGTGGAGCTTTTCTCCCCGGGCCTCTGCTGAAAATGGACATATATCCAGTTGGACCAGCCCGGTCAACAAATGTAAAATAAATAAAATAAATAATAAAATAGTTCCTAGATACTGCCCAAAATAGATTGTAGTTTGTCTTTAACTGCATGTTCTTGAGAGTTCACTTTTGACAGGCTCATGTTATAAAAACAATCAATAAAACTTCTGACAGAAAAAAATCAGAGAAAAATCATATAAACTTGACTTTTCTTCCACAAACATATTTAGATTTGTTTTAAAGCTCAGAATATATAAGAAAATAGATTTTTGTTGAATTTATATAATAAAATTTTGTCAGAAAAAAATAAATAAAAGAAAGCAGAGCAAAAACTCTGTGCTGCTAACAGTTCACCATCTTGTGTTGATCTCTTCTTTCATCCATTGCTAGATTTCCTTGAGGCAACCTCAGCATAATCGAGATACTTTGTTATTATAAATGAGTTATGCAATGAATGTTCAGTTATAAAGTCAAGCTGTAGCTCTTAGCTGCAGAATATCTGTACCTTTGTTGATGCTGCATTACTATTAAGGATTTAGTGTAAGAGATTCAGTGTGGGCAGGTTGTTTCTGTTTGTCTGTTGAATTTATTTGGCTATGTTTTTAGAATATGGCTTAGCTGGTGCTGCCTGTTGCATTGTGTATTACTCCCATATGTTGTTTAAGACTAGGATTATGGTAGTATACTTTTGCTGTTTTATAGTATGTGAGTTTCATGACTTTGCATGCTCACTTTTGTCCACAGGTGCTGGGCCACTGCTGGCATCATCATTCCATGCTACTTAGCTGCATCTGATTTTGTAGAATGTCCCTGATTTTGTTTTATATTTCCACCTTGTCCGTCATAACATGTTTCCTTTTCCAGTAAATGACTGTGGATTGAAATCAGTCAGAAGTGCTGTGTATCAGTTTCATTGTTTTTATTTTTCAAAACATGCATTTTGATGCTACATTTGTTGTACTATTCACTTTTTAAGTGAATTAGATCAATACATAACAATTGTCCCTGTCTTTTAGCATTTGCTCCCTATTGTTATTGGCTATTTCCATAATTCTGAAATAAAGAAGTAGTAGGGTATGAATCATTCTGGTGATGCCATTATTGTGTGGGGACATGCTCATCAGTCAGAAGTTTTAGTCTGTGATAAATATTTCTTGTTACTGATAAGTATGGATATGGTAATGGACGTGGGCCACAGAGGAAGATGGGATATTGCTGCAAAAGTTTCCAGATGTGGATGACTGTTGGAATGCAGTGCAGCTACAACACCAAAAGGTGCCACAAGGTGGAATAGGCCAGTTGTACACAAGGCCTGCATTGTGCATTAGTAGAGGATCTCCTCTTCAGTTCGACTGGATGCCCTTTAGTCTCTAGACAGAGTTGCATGCACAAAGGGCAACACCAAAACCCTCATCTAATTTTAAATAAATAAAACTTGTGCAAGCCTGTAGCAATGTACTTACTGCAAGCAATAAGTACACAGGCTGCTAAAAATGGTAACAGCATGACATGGGTATTGCATACCTACCTCTGTGCAATGATAAATGAAATGGCACCATGTGCCAGAAAATTATAATTAGCTGCTCACAAATAGAGAACACACCACAGACTTGCTTGAACAAATGGGAAAGTGACTGCTGTATTGGACAAAGAAATTGCTGATTAGTACATTTGCTGTGAAGATATTCTCTGCATAACAGGGCTTTATGCAATGTTTTATGGCAAGGGTGGTATGTGATACAGGTTTCTATTTACTTTGTGTTAACGATATCCATGAGTATGGAACCTCCTTAGTAAGCCATACATGGCATATCTTAAAACAAACAGTCAGTGTTTTTTTTTTTTTTTACAGTTCCCAGCAAAGCTTTTTTGTGTAGAGCTGTTTAGCGATGCATGGCCTGAGAACAATTTCAGCATCATCTCTGCTGTGTATTTACATGCAATTCATTATACATACTGCAGTTTTAGAGCAGACTATTTTGTTTATAGCTAGTGGGGTGTATCACATGCCCTCCTTCCAGTGGGTGAATTACTTGAGAGCTAGTATAATAGATATCTATTTCAAAGCTGCAATAGCCAGTAGAACATATCCACAGTGGATACATAAGTGACAGAGAGCTGAGACACCATTCCATTCACTTCTGTGATATGCATGGTGAACGTCTCTTAATAAGGAACTTGTTTCTGCTATCGTGAAATGCTGGTATAATGAATAAAATGTATTGTCTAATGTGAAATGACATTTTGCATCAGTGATTTATACAATGATTGCACATATTCAACAGTAGTAGGAGAAATACTGCAGATTGTGTGGCAGAAAATGCACATTGTTATGTATGGCAACCACTTTTATTCTCACTCAGCTGCATTAAGTTTCTGCCCAGCATGCACTGAGGGACAGTTCCTTCTGTCAGCAGAGGAAATGACAAGGAAGTATTTAGTATGTGTCCCTGCTGATCAGTCCACTGATCTGCTTACCAAATAGACAGATGGATAGGTTAAGAGATAAAGACAAATATGCAGAAAGACAGATGCATAAACAAAATTAAACAGACAAATTACAGTTTCAGGTAGACAAAATTAGCCCAAAAGGTGGCTGCATTGCAGCATGGCATACCCTTATTTGGAGAGGTGGAGAACAAGTACTTCTGGAAGAAGTAGCTGCTGAAGCCAGTGCAGCAGGGAAGTACTCTGTGCTGGTACAAGACTGCAGTGTGCACCTCCCTTGTAGATGTTGCTGTGTCAGCCATAAGCACTGGGCTATAGTCACATATGAACATGTTAGTGATGGTGAACCAAACTCATAAGAGGTTTTCATGCTACAATAGGGTAAGAGGTGTACATTGATCCTAGTATGTCAGATACATGAGCACAGGATAAAATACCTTCACAACATAATAGTTATGGTCTGCCAGGTTTGTAAGCAACATACAGCATAAATCTGATTAGTCATTCTGTGGTCATGGTAGTCAGTGTCTGCTTACATCCCGTAGCACCACTGGCCTTCCAGCATGGACACCATATTAAGGTCTACTGCACACCACTAGAATGAAGGACAGATGCTTTAACTTGGGATGGCATTGTAGGCCAGAGCCACTTGCCTGTGCCACTAGGTGAGTGCATTCTTCTGCAGAATGGGTAAGTTCGAAATGGACCAAGTGATATCTGATATCCTGCTTTATGTGCCCTTATGCTCTGGTACCATGATGACAGTATGACTCACAGCAGATCTGCATGCATACAGCTATCCTTCTTGAAGGAATCACGATTCTACTTGTTTGAGTTGAATGACAGCTTGTAGGTGCACAGAGTAAGGAATGGTTAGATAAGGTTGAGCAGGAGGTAAATCTGGTATTTTAGAGGATTACTTGATAAGCTGTTGAGAGTGTCACTGTTCTGACAAACCTATACCCTCAAACTGAGAAGGTCGCATGGGTAACATATTTATGAAAGCTGGAGCCTACCCCTAACACCATTAACTGCAGTGATGCTGCCACACAGAAAGACACTGAAGATCTTTAATGGTCATATTTATCATCCTGAAAGTCTAATTTAGTGGAGAAAAGGCAACCTAATACTGCCAATCACCAAGGGAAAACAGTAATAGTTGTGGATAAAGTAGCCAACAGACAGATCTTCCACATGTAATTGCACTTGGTACTCATTGCAACATTGACTACCTGAATAGCTGGGACTGGGATTGGGGGTCATGCTCTATCAGGACCTATATCAATGACAACTTTACAAGAAAGTTGTGGACACATGCCCATCTTCATTGCAACATCTGCAACAGCTTGACCTGGAAAATGTCCAGTCTGACACAATCAGAATTGGCATGACAGATAAAGCCAGCATGGTTTTGTGGAACTTTGCAGCATGCACACAAGCAGTGGACAGATCTCAGTATTTCCTGATGCCATGTATATATTACTAATGCTCTATACTCACACACATACACACACACACACACACACATACCCAATGGCATTCATTGTTGTGGTTCTTTTGCATGTCACATGCAAACTTTGTTGTCATATGCAGCTGTGTGGACTGCATTCAAATATATATTCTATATATTATGCGTTCATTATATAATGACTACCCTCTGTGCTGTGGCATAACACAATGAATTCAAAATTATAGTATAGTCAGTGTAAAGATCAGCTATAATGGAATGCTCCAATGTTGAATGAAGCCAAGTTTTGGAGAGCAGCATAAGGCCATTTCTGTGCAGGTATGTACATGTGTGCATGTGCTTCCTCTCTGAATTCTGAAAGAGACTAATCTTTCTCTAATGTCCTTAAAAATTATTTTATCTGTCTATACACATTCACATACAAACATATGTTTATATATAGCGATAGCAATATATATAGTGCTTTTTGTATAAACTTCATTCTTCTAAAGTTTTGCCAGCCTATTTCCATAGGAATGCCTGTTATTCTCATAAATCTTTAATATTCGTTTTCTAAAATTGATGCTATTTTCCTGTAAATTCCTGTTATAAATAAACAGCCAAGGCTCAGTTTAACTTTTGATTAAAAAAAAAAAAAATTTTCTTTTAACACTAAACATGTTATGGTGGTCATCTGTGCCTTTCATCCCTGAACTTGATGCATTGTTACATTAACTTCCTTGTTATGTTACATAGTGTTTAATACAGAGCTTCCCTTTTTATGAGATTTAAGTTCACTGCATATTTACTAATAAGTTTCTTGATAAATCAACACTTTCTAATATAAATAAATTCACTGTATTTTGTTTTTCTACAATATCTTACCTTTGGAGTGTTTTTTTTTTTTTTTGCAGTTTTGCAAATATTTTTTTTCACAAAGTGCTGTTTATTTATATCAGAGCTGAACTGAGAAGATCTGTAATTAATGCCTAGTAATTTCTTGTTTAGTTATTCAATAACTGTACTGCTGAAAAATCACACATCATAAGTCAGGAGCCCTCATACATTTGACTTAGCCATGTGAGAAAGACTTTTCTACTCTTGCACCACCAGTCTGTAACCACATCCAAGTGGATATTATAAATGAGCAGAATTATGGGTCATTCAAGCGTCAAACTGCTGTTTATGCAGCTGCTATATGGAAAATGTCTAGCTGTGTGGGAAATCAGCCAATAAAGTTCACCCACAGTCTGTCATACCATGATATAATTTTGCTAATAAGTCGACTTAATAACTCGAGCCTTGCTAATGTGCCACTCTGCCAGTATAATATCTTTATTGTGTAAGCCTGCAAATGTGTCATTTACTAACTTATCATTTTACTAACCTATTACTTTATTAAGATGTTAGCTCACAATGTGGCATCCAGACAGAAAGCCTTTGTGTGATTCATTCCAATAGTCTGGCATGTTGCTGTTCTGTCATATCTGTTATGTTTTCTTATCATTTCCTCTGGCCAGTGAGTCATTATACTAACTGTATGATTTCAGATGTGACATTTTCATGTTTGATATTTTACTAATGGGTAATCTTTCAGAACAGCAGTCTGGATATTAATAACAGTTTGTTTCTCATCAGTGCATTATTATTTCAGTGGAACTTTTTGTCACATTTTCCATGTTAATTAATATAGCAATAACCCACACCTGGGTGTGGGTAATGCTGGATTTACCCACGGTTGGCGTGGTTTGGTCACGAGGGCGAAGCCCAAGTGGCCAAACAAAGCCAACCGTGGGTAAATCCAGCATTACTCACACCCACAAGTGGGTTATTGCTATTATGCAATGACATTATTTAAAGAAAAAAATAATTATTTTTCTTAAATAATGGCATTGTATAATGCCTCCTTGCTGCCTTTCTGCAGCTGTCTGGTATTCTGCAGCAGTTCTGATGTACTGCACATGCGTATGCCTACACAGTACATCAGATCTGTGGGCAAAAGCAATGGAGAAAGCAAGATCTCCGTTGCTTTTTACAAACTGTCTCGCTATGTTAAAGGAGTTTAACATAGCGAGACAGCTTTAAAAAAGAAATGGAGAATCTCCGTTCCTTTTTTTAAAGCTGTCTCACTATGTTAAACTCGTTTAACATAGCGAAACAGTGAGAAAAAAGAGTTATAGCAATGGAAAAAGTCCGGGCGACCGGACCTTTTTCCATTACTATAACTCTGATTTACAGTGTGCACGCTGACCAATCAGCATGCATGTTTTTGAATATTAATGGGGGGAGTTAAGTAATATTTGTACCTTGCAGCCCAGGTCATGGTTAGAAATGGTCCATTGACCAGTCCATTCCACTAGGTAACAAATAAATACCTTTATAGTTTAGAAGGTCATTTTTGTCATGAACCATAACCTTTAATCATTTTTTTAACATTTTTAATTACACAAAACACACCTAGACCGTCATTCCCAAGTAACAAAAACTTTTGTTTGCTTCTTTATTATGGCACAGTTGTCTTTTATTTCTTGCTGCTTTCTAAATACAATTTATTTTATAGTCATGAACAAATCTCATGACCATTTGTTCAGTACTTGCTTTCCAAATACAATTTATTTTATAGTCATGAACAAATCTCATGACCATTTGTTCAGTACTTGTCGTAAATGTAACTTCACAATGAAAGATTAATAAATACATACATACTGAAGTTGCTATTCACTCTATTTTTCATACTCAGACTGCCACCTTTTGAGTACTGGGCAAGGTATCCATGCATGTATACACAAAACCTCCATGACCACTAAATGTTTGATCAAACGAATGGGAATGGACATTTACTGAAGTTAGAGTTTCATTTGAGTAAGCAAGTTACTTCTGCCTATGACATGTAAGTCAACCAGCTTTCTTCATGCTGTCAGTATCAGTGCTTAAGAATCCTTCCACTTGTCCTTGTCTACTACTGCTATCTAAGCTTCTCGATAAAGTGTTCTATCTATTAAAGCAGTCTCGCCACAACATTTTCTCAATGGCCACATCCTAGAAAATCCACAAGGTTTATGTCCTATAACAATACACCTTTGGCTAATATACTATTAACTTTACAAGAAGCTCACAGAAACATAGAAAATGCGAGGGTTCAGAAAGATGCAAAATATATATAAAGTAATTCAGTCATGGACTGGTCACATAATAGAGCTACATTTCATAATTTAAAAAGAGCTTTTAAATTAGTATATCCCTCAGTCTTATTCTCTAAACTTAAAATCTCAGGACTTTAAAAAATCTCATATAAATGGATACAGCTGTTAATTCTATTGAGAAGTTTCACCTGACAGCAACTCCTACATGCACTTCCTCAGGACCCTTGGAAATGCAGTTGACCTATTCATTTCACAGGGGTGAGTGCCAGGTATCCTGAGTTAGGTGAGAACACTATGAGTGTTTCTTTGCATTCTGAAATCACCACTGGCACAGTCATTCCCAAGTGTTGAGATGAGTATGATGTGGAGAGGGCCAGCTAGTAGGTCCTTTGGAGCAGCCTGCCCCACTAGTGCTGCTTCTCCTCAGCAGCATCCTTGAACTTCACAGTTCTGCTAATCACTTTAATTAAGTTAGTGCATCTCCATACACTGCCTAATCTCCCTGGGCTGCTTTGTGCACAGTTGCACTGCTATGGCAGCATATGCTTACTAGATCCATGCTCCTTGAGTGTAATACACAAAGCTACCAGGAGGTGTCATCAGAGGGGGTGAGCCAGAGTCATTTCCTTTCCCCCAAGATAGGTTCATAGGTTCATAGGTTCATAGGTTCATAGGTGTGTACTAGGCTAACAGCCCTGGAGCCTATATAAGCCTAGCCCAAGAAGATTCCCTGGCATCATGCCACCCAAAGTTAGTTCCCCTGTCAAGCAAGCCCACTGAAGTGATCCCGTGGTGAACTTCCTATTGCCCACCCACTCATCAAGATTTCTCTTAAAGAGGGTCAGTGAAGTGCTCTGCTTGACGTGAATGGGAAGTTTGTTCCAGAGTATGGGTTAGGAACCTGTCCTTCCAGCATGTTCTATTTATTGTGGTAATGAGGTTAAGGTCCCTGGGGCATGTGGCATGGAGGGATTGGGATTTCTTTAGGTGTGGCATATCTACCAGCTCTGAGTCAGACATGGCTCTGTAGGTCAAGCAGCGATTGCTTCTAAGTAGGCAATAAGAGTCAGAGTAGAGCTGGAGTTTTTTGAGTCTGTCCATATAGGGTACGTGTCTAAGGCCTAAGATTCTCTTAGTGGGGTATTTTTGTGGCCTTTCCGGTTGTTGTAGGTGTCTAGTGAGGTACATACCAAAATGGGGTGTTGTATTCTATAACTGGTCTAATGAGGGATGAGTAGAGAGGGATTATGACCTCTTTCTTCCTGGATGAGAAACCTTTTGTAATGAAATGTGCCACATAGAATGACTTTCTAACTACAGTGGCAATGTGGTTATCAAATTTGAGATTGCTGTCAACCTGTGTCCCCAGGTCTCTTCACACCTTCAGTGTTTAGTGGACTACTGCCTATGTGGTAGGTCATGGGCACTGCATTTTTCCCAAAGGGAATGACAATGCACTTTTTGGCATTGAGTTTAAGGCCATGGATCTGGCACCAGTCACTGGTGTCAGTGAGGCCTTTTTGCAGAATGTCTACACCAGTTTGCAATCATCTGTGAGCTTGGTCAGCCAGAGTCCCTTTGTGTTGGCTTGAACTTCAGAGAAGTAGATGCTAAACAGGAGAGGACCTAGGACCGATCCCTGTGGGATACCACTTGTAACTGGTCGGTAGTCAGATTTGGAGTATGCTACTTTCACAGTGTGGGGTCTATCAGTGAGCCAGTTGGCAACCCATCTTACTACATAGGGGTTTATGCCTAGTTTAGTGAGTCTATCTATGATTCCTCAGTGAGGGATGGTGCCGAAGGCTTTGTCAAGATCTAGGTAGGCTGTGTGAACTAACTTGCCATTGGCGACTACCTAAGTGAGCATTAATGGCGCTTGACTCGCATGTTCCTCATCTTGATCCCACCAGCATCTTGTACCACAAATTTAGCACAGACCATCTTGGTGTCAGTCATGGCTTCTTCCCTGTCTATCCCAGTGATGTTCTTTTTATAAGAATGTTTTAATGTCATTTTCAGTTTAAAATTACCAAAAACTGAAACATTCCAGTCTGTGTTCCATCTGGCTCTATTCTTGACCCTGTCTTCATCCCTTATTTCAAGAATGACATATCTGCAACTTATTCCATTTGCTATCTATCCATTTATGCTCATGAAGTTATCCTTCTATAGGATAATTAAGGACATTTTAAATACCATTCAAAAATACTAGACGCCTTTTACTTCACTTTATAGACAAAAAGTTTTATAAACTCCATTAAAAACAAATCTACACTGCAGTCCCTGCAGAAACAATGGCTGATCAAACAGTAAACAAAATAGCCATAGCACAGCATTACACATTCTCTACATATTATTTGTGAGCATTACCTTGATGTTTTTGATTGTATGAATGCACTCTTTGCTAAGTTAATTACAATGTATTCACTTAACAGTTTACTATAAGAATTTTTTTAACTTTTAGTCTTGAAGCAATCTGTTTTACTGTGCCCAAATCCAACCACCCAGTAGACTGGAAACTATGATAATATATTTGCTTTGTATTAAACTGTTTTACTTCCATACAAATACATCAGATTACAAGCACAATTACTTTTTCATAGTGAGTGCTGTTTTACTGTATTTATGTAGAGCAATGTCCCTCAACACCATGTCTGAAATGCTTACATTTTTTTTATTAGAACTACCTTTTTTATTTTCGGCCTGCCATTCTTTTACTTTTGTATCTATTCATTTGGCATGGTAATATAAACAGTCACCATGCATCTGAATGTGTGTGTGTGTGTGTGTGTGTGTGTGTGTGTGTGTGTGTGTGTGTGTGTGTGTGTGTGTGTGTGTGTGCATGTGTGAGGTAGGGCCCCCTCATTTATCTCTTAATCTCTTAATGTTTTTGAAACATGTATCAAGATTAAAAAAAAAAGTGAATGAACTATGCATTTGTGCACACATTCGATTTTGCATCTACTTCTCTGTGAGATATATACATTTGTATTGCTAGTGGCCTTTGTCAAGAAACAGTCTCAGGAATAGCCTACCTATCCAGTTAAATATTTATGAACTAATGACTTGCTAACTAACTAATTAACAAATTGACTGATCACCCAACCAGAAAAACAGCTGAATAAATGCTCCCCCTGATTTACTATTCTTCCGTGCAGGACTAGCTTAGTCCTGCAAGGAGGCTGCCATATAGGAGCAGGACGGCAGGATGCCATGCATATTAATGAGGCATGCTGCCTGAGCTCCTAGTCTTACATGGAGCATGTAAGAGTGCAGGTGGAGTGTCTGAGAGCAGAGCTGTCAGAATATACATGCCCCCACAATGAAGAAAGGGCTAAGAAATGAGCGAGACTGCTCATAGGTGTCCGCATATCCCCACCAACATTCCCCCTGGTGTACAACAGCAAGTAAATACAGAGAAAATTAACACACTTTTTTTTTTTTAAATCCAATTAAAGCTAACCATAAGTGCACAGGTGTGCCCATCGCTTAGCTATGGTTAATGCATCTTAAATGGCTGAAGAGGATAACAAGGAAGATATATGCAAATGAAGCAGCATAGCAATAGTGTAGTGGGTAGAGCATTCGCCTTACGAGCAGGCATTCCCGGTTAGAGTCCCACTGCAACACATACCATTTTCCATGGCAAAGCACAGTATGACCAATATTTCCGTTACATAACCCACTAAATATCATATATTTATGAACTGGAGTACTGCAGGAAATGTACATGTGAGGTGTCAGTGTCATAATGAATAAAGCACTAGTAAGCAGGTTTAAGAATCAATAAGTAGTAGTAAGCATATTTAAGAACTAGTAAGTGAGTTTAAGCCCGTTTGCTCAGGGGTAAGCAATGCGCACACAGGTTATGCAATTCTGAAGCTAACTCTCTGTAAGCATATGTAACCAGAGGTTACCACTGGCTACCTTCACGCAAACACGTGCAAACCAACTTACAAATGCTCAAAAGTGCCTCGATCACTCTGTATCCAATGGCCCTTGTTCTGCCCATCAACAAAATAAACAGCCTTTTAGGTCTTGAACCCAGGACCCTATACACTATATTCACAGTAGTTAACCACCAAGCCATCACAGCAGTACAGTAGAATGAGGTATCAGCAAAAAAGTATACACTATAGTAAATTCAAACTGAACCTGTGAATGGAATCAGTATATAGACATATGTACCATAACCCACTACATAACATAAATATGTGAACTGAAGTACAGCAGTAAGCCCAGAAGTCAGGTGTAATTGTAAAAGAGTGCTGAAGTCCCCAATAAAACACAAGGACCTCATACAGTGTATGTACTCATGAATCATGGATACCAGACATACATATAAGATGTAATGAATAATAAATCAATGCCAAAAAGGAAATATAATGCAAAGTCAAATGTAAGCAATGCTAAGCATTGTGCAGGCCAGCTTAGGAGGTGTAAGCAATGCGTAGGCTAGCTAACTCAATGTATCCAGTGTTATATCCCTTTAAACAATGCCAGCCTTAGGTAAACAGGTTCACCCATAGCCTAGCCTTTTCAAAACTGGCCAATCACTAAAAAGTGTGGGAAATCGGCCCAACTTAAACCCAAGAAGTGGGAATACACCTCATAACTAGTTGTAGCTTCCATTGCAGGCACTATGTCAGGAAGGGGAGTAGGTGTGCAGTTTCAGGCACAGCGCTGGTGCATCCAGGAGTTCAGATTCATGGCAGGACTCCTTGTCAAAGACCATGACCAGAGACTGCTTCAGGGCCAGTACCAGGGCTCACAATATAAGGCGTAAGCCTGGGACCATCTCTCCCATGACCTCAGCAGTGTCACTGGCATACCCTGAACTGGAGAGCAGGTCAGGCATCACTATGGCGACCTGAAGCGGTGTAAGGGGGACCTCTTGGACCAGTGGATCTAAGAGGCTAGAACTGCAGGGGCTGTACCAGCTGTGTGTAAGTATCACCCCACTATGTATGTATTAATTGCCAGCTCATGTATATCATGGATACGTATGGTTAATTATTCCTCTTATGTCCTCCACAGCTACAAGTGAGTGGGCTGCGAAACAGGAGGCCCATGGAAGTCACATGGAGCGGTTGTGACGCAAGGCAGGTCAGTAATACTCTTACATTTACTGTCATAGGAAATAAATCTTAAAGTATTAGCAAATTAATTGCCTGTATAAAACCTGTATTGTTTAAGGCAAGTACAGCATTAATCAGAGAATATGGCAGGAAGAGTCTCATCGTTTGTATGTAAATAAAAGTGTAACAGCCTGATAATAAAGGTCAAACTGCTGGACTGCATGTGTATACTCTGGTATCATATGGTAATGTAGATTTGCAATTGTGTAATAGTACTGTTGTATTAAGCATTACTCACACCATGCACAATAAATAGAATGTATAGGCATGCCTATATATGACTGGTGTAATCCCCAGAGGCCATTTAGTACAAATGAGAGACACATAGAAAACAGGGAAAATGCAGAAAACAAAACCTGAATAGCACAATTAACTGAGATGTGAACTGTTGCTTTTTTAGCACACACAGCCATGGTAATAATCCTAACAGTGGTAGTAGTCTGCATACAGAATCATACCCCACAACTGTACAGATATGTCCAGAATGTCCAGTAAAGTGGCCCATATCTATTGCTTGTCAACCTGACCCCTGGGAAATCAGTGGGATGATCCCAGATGTATAGCCAGCAAACAGGAAATATGACTAATTGACACACATCTATGAGAACAAAGCTGGCACACTAGCAACTCCCCAAAACCTTATGAGACTAAGTAGCCAGGTATGTCCCATTTACACCCCCATTTTGTAAAGCAGTGACCAGAGGGTGTACAGCAACAGAGTGAGATGTACATGCATAATAGTAATGTGAAATCTGGTACTGTGTGTGGCAACAATCAGGTAGTGCTAACAAACATTTCTCCCACAGGTCTGTCAGATACCACCACTGTGCCCAGAAATACAAGAATGATACACTGTACTGGTACTGTTTACATTGGTAGTGTATGGCATTGTGAGTGATGCAGTTGCTCTAAATAATGAGATATTACTCATCACTGTCACCCACACTGTCCTACAAAATATAACTGTCTAGGAAATCTGTATAAGAGTGTTGTAATACAAGGTCAGAATTCAAAGGCACAGGAGAATTATAAGGCAGAAAGCAGATAGGAGATATACATCAATATCTATATAGCACACACAACTCTGATGGACAGTGTTTAAGTTGTAGCAGACACAGCCATGGTCTGAATCCTGGGAGTGGAAGTAGGCCGCATACAGAATCATACTCCACAACTGTACAGATGAGACCAGAATGTCCAGTATATGGGCCCATATCTGCTGCATTTCCCCCTGTCCCCCTGGTAAGTCTGTGGGATGATCCCAGATGTTTAGCCAGCAAACAGGGAATACAAGTGATTGTCCAACATCTATGTGAACAAACCTGTCAATGTAGCAACTTCTGAAACTATTAGGAGAGTAATAAGCCAAGCATATCCTATCTACACCCCCATGTTGTCAAGCTGTGACCAGAGTGTGCACAGTAACAGAGTGAGATGTATTTGCACAGATACTAATGTGTAATCTGGAACTTTGTGTGGCAACATTCAGGTAGTGCTAACAAATATTGCTCCCACAGGTACATCGGATACAAACACTGTGCTGAGAAATAAAAAAACATTATACCCTATACTGATACTGTTTACTCTGGTATTGTAGGGAATTGTGAGTGTTGCAGTTTCTCTGAATAATAAAGTATCACTGATTACTGTCACCCACACTGTGCTACAAAATATAACTGTGTAGAAAAGCATGTATATGTGTGTGTCAAGTCACTAAAGGTTGAAGAGGGCAATATTCTAGACATGTCCTGGTGCACCTGCATGTGGTCAACATATGGCCAGAGTCTGTGCAGAAAGAGTTGGATAAATATGTACACAACATCAACCTGAAATTTGGCAATATGTGTAGAAACAGTTAGTGTTAACATGCATTCCCTCCACAGGCATACCAGGTAAGAGGTGTATACTGCAGGTAAAACCAGTTCATGTATAATAATGATGACAGCCATATCACTGTTCAAACTAAGGCTATAGGGTAGTGTAGTAAGACATGTAAGGTACAGATAATAGCAGTGACTAGGAAAGTAATATGGACTGCAGGAATATACTAGTTATTAATTGACATCCCCCCCCCACCATATCTCTAACAGTAAACAACATAGCCACCCCAACTGGTATGTAATGACACCAATGTTCTGATAATGCCCTATTGTTTGATAAATATTTTAATTGTTCCCATGCATGTGCTATACTGAATTATTCCAACATTGGTTGCATAGTGCCATCAATGTACCTGCATACTGTTCTTAATACCACTGTGATCCCATATATGCATGTGTTCTGTTTGCCATGCAACTGTTCCATATCTGGTGTCTGGGTTAATGGGAATATCTATGCATGCTGTTATACCTAACTCTGGAATGTGTTGACTATTAGTAACCCACATATGATGATAAACTCCAAACACTATAGCATGTTTGGGAAGGCCGGTCCCAGCGGTCCCACCTGTCGCACCTCAGCAGGCCGTGGCACCAGCATGTCTGGGGTCCAACCCAGGACCTCCCTGTCCATTGGTTCTGCAACACCTTTGGGTTGAACAACCTCAGGGGATGGGGCTCACCCCCCCCGGGGAGCAAGTGTGGACAGGAACCTGTCACTCGTCGCCAGGTCCAGGCCGTGGTGCGTAGTGAGCTCAACCAGCAGCTTGGTGATCTGCTATGTCAGCTCGAGGGCCATGTGTCATGTCTAGAGGGTCAGGCTGGCTCTGCGACACAGCCCCCAGCACAGCCACCTTCAGGGCTGTGAAGGTGCAATGGTGACTCCCCATGGGTTGGGACCTCAGTCATACTGTTTTCACTAGGGGGCTCATGAGCTTCCGATTTTCCAACACCCCTCCCCATCAAGGTATTTACCTACATATGTGTCACATACCACCCCTGTATGCATCATGTTTGTCTTGTCTGTTAAATTACCCAACCTACCTCCCCCAATATACAGCAAAAACAGATTCCCAGCAGGAACAAAAAACTTGGAAAATAAAGAAATAATCCCAACAACGACCTGGAACACACCAGCTTTATTGACAACAAAATGTTCCTTCGACTAAGTGCTTTCACCAGAAATTGGCTTCATCAGAGGACTCTGATGATACCTCCACCAATATACCTACTATCCCTCCCCAACATCCCACTCTCACCTGAAAAAACAAAGAAAAAAAGGGCAATCTGTTCCCAAATAAAAAACTCGCCCATACATAGCTGTCCATTTCACACACGTGCCCACCGGACACATGTAATCAGGTCAAATTGGCATCACATCTTATTATTGTTGTCCTTCCCCCTCTCCCAGGGGTTTGAGTGTCCAAATCTACCTCCAAATTCAGTGTATATGCACAGCTATTGCTGTAGAAGTAATAGGCAGCTATGGACCTGCCCCACACCCTTCCTGCACATCCCTAGCTATTTTTCCTGTTGTCTTTCCCTCTTATTGCCACTTTTTCACCACTTTCCTATCAACCCTTTTTCTTTTCTTTTAAAGAAATTAGCGCCGGGGTAAGCGGAAGTAAGCACTTTTAAGCAGCAGTAAGCGTATTTAAGCCTGTTTGCATGGGAGTAAGCAATGCCTACGCAGGTTAAGCAATTTAGAAGCTAAACTGAGTATAAGAAACTGTAACTGGAAGTTATCAGTGCTTACCTCCATGCAAATCCGCCAACCCCGCTTACAACTGTTCAAAAGTGCCTTAATCACGCTGTATCCAACTGCCCTTGTTCTGCCCAGCAATAAAACAAACAGCCTTTGCAAGGCACAAGCCCAGAACCCTGCACACCACAATGATTTACCACTATGCTATGTCAGATACACATAACCCTGATGTTTATAAAAAACTTATCATCCAGCCCAGTCATTCAACAGTACAGGGAATGTATTTCAACATGTAGATGTATGTGTGGGTGTATATATATTAATATCTAAACAGATAAAACATATCTATATATATATATATCTATATATATCTATATATATATATATATATATATATATATATATATATATATATATAGCAAGTTATATATATATGTAAGCAGATATAAATATATCTATATAGGTATATACGGACATACATCTGTAGATAACAATGAGAACATAACAAAAACATATATGTCCACATGCACTGTTAATGGGGTTGAGAGGCCCCAATCAACATATGTCTTGTATGAATAGGTATACCCCCTACAGCCAAACATGTCTCCCTGCAGTACACTACCAACTGTTGCAGATCCCATAACCAGGGCCTGACACAACATGGGCACAAGATGTTTACAGTACTCCATCCCATCTGTATGATACCAGGCTGGTATCAGTAATATTAACATGTAGCTTGTGGCCTATGCTCCAAAGGGACAACATCTTGAACTCTATACTACCTGATTTTGTGAGTATTATAAAAGAGCTAGGAATGTGTCTGACATTCTGCTACATAACCAATTTTGTTTACCAGATGTTAATCTCAGTCAGAGCTTAAGCATAAATAAAGGCACTGTTCCATGTGATGGTTGTTCCATCTGTCAATATGTAATAAGCTCTTTTCCCTATATTAATGGCATCAAGTTTACAGCTAGGCATGAATACATTTGTAATACAGAGGGGTTAGTATATGTGTTGAGATGTGGATGTAAGACGTTTTACATAGGGGAAACTTACAGAAGTTTTGGTGTCCAGTTGCAGGAACATATTAGGGACATAAAAAAATAAAAAAATAGAGAATCCCCTTGGGAGTCATTTTATGACAGCACACAACTCTAACCCTGATTCTCTTAGGGGTTGTGTCTTGGAAAAATTGCAAGTTGGCATAGGTGAATGTGTGTCTTTAAAAAACAAACTCTTAAAAAAAGAAACTCTGCTGATTTTAAAATATGGTACTTTGAAGCCTTAGGGACTCAGCAAAGAATGTAATTGGAAGTATGTGATTTGAATTGTATGCTTAATTGATTAATTGCTTTGTGCAATATGTTGTATATAAGCAAACAGTATTTTGTAGTGTTTTTACTCTTGGAAGGCTGTGTAAGCCGAGACGCTAAATGTTTCTTTAAATCTGCTTACTTCTTGGATCGGTGGTCTTGGTGGTATTTTAATATTTTATTTTTTGTTTTGTATTTGATATCAGTAACATCATGCAGTACAATCTTGCTCCCATAGGGAATGTACAATGTGGAAGCTATCAACATCCCTAGGATACATATACACAGACACATATATGCAGATACAGATATACATATATATGTATACATATACATATATATATATATATATATATATATATATATATATATATATATATATATATAGATAGATATACATAAATATAGATATAGATATATATGTAACAACACATACACATGTAGAGATATGTATAATAAGTTACATATGTAGAAGGTGCACACAATATGGAACAGCCATTATGCCTACAGTTACCATCTTAACAACTGGACACTGTATGAGCCACCCATACAAATGACAATCATTGCCTGCAACATATACCCCAGAGATGTCAAAGGATATGACACCACACAAATGTTTGCATAAATGGGGAAGCTTTATTTCTGTACTATTAAAGTTGCATATGCCATTTCATATAGCTGTTTAGACACTTACATCCATATAAACAGAGTAATGCAACTGTGAAACAGTTATACTAATAGAGTAGTCCGGAAAGGTTTACAAATGTTGCTGTCCAGGCCGAGGCCTTCAAGTAGTACAATAGTAAAACAGACTGGGCCACAGGATACCAAACAAGCAGCAGTAAGTAATGCAGATGCATAGTTCAGCAGCCTCTGTCTACACTCTGTACACAGTCCCTAGGGGGTAAAGAACTCAGCTGACACAATGGGATGTAACTGTTACATAACAAGGCATAACTGGCACCATCGCAAGCACACTGGCAGACAGAACAGTCTGTATGACAGGACACGGTAGGCCTGCATTTACCCAAAGTGGATTGTATGGTAATGTACATCCAGATACCTTAAGGCAGCATAGACATGGTATGTGTGGGTGGTCACATCTGCTTTTATCATGTGCATCATTGGCTACTGACAGACATCCTAAGGACATCATAGAACAGTACTACTCCTAGCACATAATGCTCCTGTGGACTACAGAATAGATGTTGGTCAATCTATGTGGACAGTCTGACACACACCGGACAGTCCAGAGGTTTACACAGAACCCCTTAGTGCAAGACATGTGGACCAAACCTGACAATGTGGATGTTAACAGCCATGTAGATGAGTATAACATGTAACTGCCCCCATAGGTTATGCATTCACACACCCCTGTCTGTCCTGACACATGATAGCTGCTGATATGGAGGTGCCATGGCTACATACTAGCCACTAGATACTGACATACATCTGTACAGCATCACACTGCTCTATCTGACATACAGGATGGTTATAGTGGCCTGGCAGCAGTACATCTGGCAAGTATTTGGACATGACATCTCACTGGGTAAGTACACTAAGCTGCTAGGCATATAGCAATGCACTGTGTAGGCTACAGGCAGACTGGATCAACACAGGCCTACACTTCCTATGGGGGAATGCACATGTACCATCATGTATAGCAGGCTCTACAGGCATGTCACAGCACAGAGTATGATACACCCATGTGAAAGTGCATAACCGCAACCAATGTGAACACAGCCACAGCAACATATGGTAAGCTAGCGTAATATTACATTATATGGACTATCTGTGCAACACCATCCTCATATGTGCCACTCACACACTAACCCTACATATACTGGGCCACTCCACAGTGTTGTCCGAAGCCTGTCTGTGGTATGGTACATGTGTGTGTATAGCCCTACAAACATGCACACACACTCTCATATTCCCATATACAGTAAATCTATCCCATTACATGAACTTAATTCTTACCCTAACCCACACATATTCAGAATACAGTAAAGTTATCCCCATAACTAAGCCGTACTCTAACCCTAAAAGACACACACACACACACACACACACACACACACACACACACACACACACACACATACACACATATCTATATCTACAACTATCCCACAGATTCAGATTCTGTGCACAGCCTACATGGAGTGCATTCACATATACCATAGGGTGCATCATGTGGCATTGTACAGCCTCGCACCATGAATATTAATGATGTGTGGCATGCGTAGGCAAGATTTTGCAGTTCATCCCGGTGTTACTGGCTATGAGACCTGTACAATGAATGTGGATAATTCCACTCAAACACTAAATTAATGATAGGACTAAGGGCAAGCATGCATTTTTTGAAAGATATAAAGAAATGTACGTCATATATTGACTACAATCTTCAGTGATTTCACAAAAAGCCACCCATTTAAAAAGGATCAGGCCAAATATATGATGTAAATATCTGGACATTCTGCAACACTGTGGACAGTTTGCCTTTTGTGTTTTAATTTCTCTCTTTTTTTCTTTTGCCAGAGTTTGCGCAATCCAACGCTTGGCCTAAACATGTTTTGCTGTGCTTGCCTGGTATGCAGGAATCACAGCAGCACACAAACTGAAGTAATGGACCACCTAGATTGTAGACAGGAACCAGACAGCCACAAATATGAACTGGTTGCATTCAATTAATAATATTGTGCATCACACAAACCCAGTAAGCGGCATTACACTTTAATTAACAGGGAGAACCTTACAATAAATAATAAGATATCATCTCACTAATCCCATGGCAGCATGTGCTAAGTGAAGTTGTGTAGTGCAGATGGTAATGGGTTCTAGTACAGGGTGCACAAGTTTTGTTTTATTGTTGTCAGATTATAGCAATGAAGTGCAAGATACATAACTGTTTTTTCCACCTTCTTGTTGTAATAGCTGCAAGTGTAGGAGAATGGTATATATGGTAAATTTGAGTAACCCATTTACACAAGTGCCTTTATACCTAATAATCTAGAAATTGCATTGTCGTCCACTGTTGCACATTGCTTACTATTGCTCAAACACAGTGTCACAGTGCACACCCTTTCCTATCATGTTTGTATAATGGTAAGCGATGCGCAACACTTTCACATTTTGCAAATCCAGAATGTGTGCATTATAAGTGTGAGATGAGCAACAGGTGGGAAACATCAGCATATAAAGTGCAATTGGTGGGAAGTGCTCATTAGACATTGAGCATGCATGTCTGGTGCTGCTGGAGAGGGTGTGCACATTTGGGCACAGTATTGGGGTGTCCAGAAGATTTTTGGTGGACTCTTGGTTAGGAAGCCTGTGCTCAGGTTGCTGCAGCAGAACTATTCCAGTTCAGAATATAAATCTGAAGCCTGGAATAGTGTTGCCAGGGTCTTAACCAGTGTGACAGGTATCTTCCTCATAGGTGAGCAATGCAAATAATATTTTTATGACCTCCAAAGGATGAAGCGGGATACCCTTGACCTTTGGATCATGGAATGTCAGACAGGGAACACCTCTCTCAGGAGGTGACAGTTCAAATACAGCAACATTTGTATCTTTTATTATGGAAGAAATGGATAGCTATGCTTCTTTTCTATATCCTTCCTGCACATTCCTGCTTTGTTTTCACTATGTGCATTCCTCTGCTTACTTCCCATTTCACCACTTTCCTGTCTTCACTATTTATTTTCTTTAAATAATTTATTGAGCGATGGTGTGCACCACTGTGAAGCAGCATTGAAAGTCAACAATATAAGTATATATATTTAAAGTATCATACATACTTGGAAAATTACTTACACCTGTATTTAGGCCCAGTACCATCTGCCTCCAACAACAATGCATTAACACTTGGTGCCACAGAGTCAGTTAGCTAGAAGATATATCTAATACATTCAATAGTAAGTGGCACAATTTAGTAAAGAATTCCCTTTGTACTTCCCCATGCTTGCTCCCCATATCACAAATGTTGTATTGTCTTCATTAAATTTGTATGAAGCAGCATTGCACAATCCCTTGTAATGCTCTATAAAGCATTATTGCACAGTACCATTTAGTTTTGTAAAGCAGTAATGCTATAGCTAAAACATTTGCCCCAAAAAGGAAATTACCACTGCTTGGATTTATGTATAAAATTATTTGAAACTGTTACACACATCTGGATTCAAACCAAGTACCATCTGAACAAAATATATATGTATCATTGCATGAACAGGTGGTATGGAGTGCCTAAAACATGGCTAGATTGTACTGGGTTCTGTTCCAACTATATAATACTTAGAACCAGTTCATAGTCGCATGTTATTGCATGATATGCACCATCAGACAATTATGCTTTAAAGAAAAGAAATGAGGAATACAGGAAAGTGGTGAAATGAGGAGCAAGCAGGGGAATGCACAAAGTGAAAACAAGACAGGAATGTGCATTGAAGGATGTAGAGAAGAACCATGGCTATTAATTTCTTCTAGAATAAAACACAAATTTTGCTGAATTTGGACTGTCACCTCCAGAGAGAAGGGTGAGCAATCTGTTGTATATAAAACTGGACAGGATCATAAGTGTTATGAAGATATGTGTGCAAAATGGAGAGGTATGTGTGGGACAGGTGCCCATATTTTTTGAGAGACAGAGGAATATCGGTGAAGGGTTGCAGGAATATCTTTGTGAGATAAGTTGGGCAGGTGAGGAACCAATTACAGATAGGCAAGACAAACAAGACAAGAGACAGGGATGGTGAAGGACACATGAAGTTGGTGAACAGGGGTGGGGTGCGGGCATCCCTAATCCATGGATTTTAACTTGGGTGACAGTGATAACTGAGTCCTCACCCAGTGAACTGTCATCACTGTCACCTCACTGCACCAATGGCTGCAGTGTCTGGCGTGTCTGCATCCTCTTTTGTTATCACTACAATGATGGACAGTAGTATCTCAATCAGGTGTAAGCATGCACCTACAGTATGGCAAACAATCCTATGACCAGCCATGGCAGTTCTTCATGCATGATAAAATCACACCCTCTACCACTAATCCCAGAAGGAACCACAGGCCTGTCCTCCGAGGCAGCTAGTGCAGGTGCAGCAAAAGGGGTGCTACCAGGTTGCAGCTCAGAAATACTGGACCTTGGTGCCATAGCCAGTGGAGTGGGGAAAGGTGGATCCTGTGGGCCAGGCCTACTCCAGTTTGCTGTGGGGGAAAGAAAAAATAAAAATAACTAAAAGTAAAATAGAGAGATAATAAGGGTTGGGGTTAGAGATTGCACAAGTTATCTTATTTGCTTGTTTAGGACTGGTGTTCCAGTTCTGGGTTATCTCTTTTGTATTTATAGACAGCAGGTTCTTTTGCTTACTGTATAACCTAGTAATGACAGACATGTGTCTGTCCAGGGCAAGATAACAGTGTCCCACAGGCTGGTGTAAAAGGCTTACTGTAAAGTCCAGCAACAGCTCACACACACACACACACACACACACACACACACACACACACACACACACACACACACACACACACACACACACACACACACACATTTGACTGCAGAGAGAATAACCCCCCTACCATCTAAGTGCACACTGTACAGAACACAGTATTTAATGCAAGTACCATGGCTCAAGTCTGACTTAGAGTGCATCAGGCAACACTTTATAGATGATGACATCGGCAGTGGCTATTGAGGACAAGATAACAGTATCCCACAGGCTGCTGTAAAAGGCTCACTGTAAAGTCCAGCAACAGCTCACAAACGCACACAACCCAATCCCCCCCCATTTCACTGCAGCGAGACTAAAACCCCTAACTACCTAAGTATATACTAGAGAACACAGTACTTAACACATGTGCCATGGCATAAGTCTGATTTTATCAGGACTGAAAGTGAACTTATAGTAGATGACATCAACAGGCCATGTGGGAGACAAGAGTTTGGAAAGCCTGCAAGAAATGGATTTATAGGCTTGTGCAAGTCTCAATAAACTGGAAAACCATGTCATTGGAGAGGTAACTGTGGGATATACACTTCTGCTCATCTGTGTAGACACACACACACCCATTAGACTACAGTGAGGATAAAACCCTACCTATCTAAGCCTACACACTATAGAACACAGTACTTTTCACACACACAACAGCACAAGTCTGATTTTAACAGGACTGCAGGTGAACTTATAGTACATGACACAGGCACGTCATGTGGGAGGCAAGATGATTGGAAGCCTGCATAGGTACATAGTTTCAAAGTGTCATCTGAGGCTAGCAGTCTAATAGCAGTAGGCTGTTTGGAAGCCTAGCTCTGTAACAACAAAAGTACCCTGATTTAGCATACTTGGCTGTTTCAGTTTTGCAGACCAAGGCTGTGAGCACCACCAACTGGTCCTGTCCATTAGTGAGCACACAACATTATGTATAACACTTTGTATTGTGGTTGATATATGTGTGGAAAAATAATGAGATCCTAGGTTTGCAGCCTTTGTTTGATGTGGTTCTGGGTCATACAAATGGATGTATTATAAATATATGACATATAGTTATACTGTACCCTTAGTTTGCAATGTTTCCACATGTAGTTTTATGTCATACAAAGGAACTGGACAATAAACACCAATAACAAAATATCATGCAGTATATACAATTCCATAGTGCAACGAGCATTAGATTTGCACAATGATTAACAAAATGTACACAAATGTGAGATAGAGCTGTTTAAATGCAGAGAAGCAGTTCGCAAATGTGAGGCACATTGCTAATGTTTTCTACTATACCCCAGTCCCATCTATACTCCAAGATGGCTTTTCAAGATGACTAATAGCATTAATTGAATGTATATATTTTCTATTTTTGGCTGTCTACTTTCTAGGCAATCTGGTTTTCCCCTGTTTCCACAATGTTGTGCTTCACACATGCAAGATAAGCTCAGCCAAATGTGTTTTTTGGAGACAACACATTGTGCAAAAGTTGAATTAAAAGAAGACAAAGAGGAAAGATACTAAAACTAAAGAACGCATACCCAAAATTTGTAAAAGCACATTAAAACTTGATAGTGTACATCCCAAATTTCTATATATGTCAGGATTTGAACCATCACAGCAATACAGCTTCAGAAAACAGAGGAGATGCCTTAGTCCTCTTTGCCACAGAAACAGTTTTTCATCAATGAAATGAAGTCATTCTTCACGCAATCAACTACATCAGAATATACACTGCTATTAAACATCAGTTGTGATTGCTACATTTAATTCTCTTTATTATATTTGGACATAGAGCAGTTAGTGATCACACAACCTGCCATAATTATGCTTACAAATATACAGCTCTGTGTTACCTATCTGTGCTTCTTGATCATTCATCAGTCATCTAACACATGCAATGTGTAAGTAATTCTATATCATTGACTTAACATGTGAAAGATATTAACTGGGAATAATGTGATATGCAGTGCAGGTTGGATGGAAGAAATACACATATACTGCTCTTTTGGGGGTGGCATAGCTGAGTTACTGTTATGGCAGGAACAAGGGTGCACTCCTCTTTTGGGGAAGGTGAACAAAGCTCCATTAGTCTCATGACACAAACAAGTCTGAAGTCTGAAACTGCAATGTGTATAATCACTTTCTAACTTCTGCCTTTAATTATTTACCAGTACAAAAGTATGGTGCTAAACTGAGGTCATGCAGGGAACATCAGAATTCTTCAGAGGTATGACTGTGTGAATCTTTCATTCCTGAGACCTGCTAATTACTGATGATCAAATATAAGTAAAATAAGTGTCTGGTGTCACATGTTAAGGTACTTTCTGTACAAATCCACCACTATGTACTTGCTTCTTATACCAAGTTAGGAAATGCAAGGATAGACCATTATAAAGAATGCACTCTAGGTTCAGGACTTACATTGCAAATGCAGCAATTGACAGGCCTTTAGTTCAGGTCCGACTCTGTCTAATTTGAGCAGTACACAGCCAATACTTAAAGAGATAAAGGTTGTGTGAGCTGCCTGGCATCAATTTTACCATATGTATGTGAGTAGGAAAAAGGTATTAGGTCCTTAGGTGTTCAGTGAATGTGTGTTGTCTCTTAGCCAAAGTGAATCATACTGCGAATTCCTACATCTGCCTACAGGGACAGCAGCTGGAGGTTCCTCCTCTGAGTCCTCCTCTGACTGTGACTGTGGTGATCTTGGTACTGGTGGGGTGACATGTGTCCCTTCCCCTTGCTGATCCTGCTGCAGCTGTTTCTGCAGGATCAGATTGTGGAGCATAGCGCATACTATGAATATATGTGTACATGTGCAGTGATTATACTGCAGGGCTTTGCCATGTATATATAGGCACTGGAAACATGACTTCAGTAGCCCAAACACATACTCTACGATGTTTTATAGTTTGAGCATGTGCCTCATTATGGCATTCTTCTGTGGATGTGTGTATGCACTTCTGATGGATGGCATCAGCCACAGTTCTAGGGCATAGCCAGCATCCCCCAGTAAATAGCCCTATGGGATGTCCCCCCCTTTGCAAACATCTGGTGTACCTGTGATGTGTGCCAGATATGGGAGTCATGATAACTGTCAGGGTTGTCATACATGCACATTCAAGATAAGTCCCTGGGTATTACATAAGACTTGGCAGTTGATGGAATGGTATCCCTTGTGATTAATGTAGATTCTAACCTGCTCACCAGGTGCTGCCTTAATATGCACTTGAGTGCAATCTATGGCACCCTGAACTTTGGGGTAGTGCACTACATGGTAAAATGGTTTCATATTGCTGTCCCTCTCTTCAGAACTACAGGACAAAAATATGTGCTCACTGGCATGTTTGAGCATAGTGTCCAAAAACTGGTGGATGATCCTGGAGGCTAATGCCTATGACACACCCATCATGTCCCCATTTGTTTTTTGAAAGGTACCAGTAGCTAATATTCTAATGACTACTCATACCTTAGTTTCCACTGGGATGGGTTTCCCCTCAGTTGATTCTGGCTCTGAATTGAGAGTGGCAGAGCTCACAAAGTCCTTGTAATGTATCCCCACCCACCCTTCCACCCTATTGAGCATTACAATCTCCAGCTCATGTAGCTCCTGGAAAGTTACCCTGGGCCTGAACATTCTTCTCCTTCTTGACCTAGGTCTATTGTCAGCAGCACCAGCAGCATTGACTTCAGCCTTTAGCACATGCAGATGTAGAATAGCTGCAGCAGCCCCTAGAATTGTGTTAGTTAAAATGTCCTTGTCTCTACTCCAATGGTATTGAAGGATAAAGGAAAAACCAGGGTGGAAGCTATATGGATACTTTATACATTGTTGAACAGCTCCACCATGTTGGATTGGTTGATTAACATGCAAGTCACCTGCTTATGCTATAACTAGTCTCTATTAAACAGACCTGCTCCTTGCTCAGTAGTGCATTATGCACAGCTATGTGCACCTCTGCACATCTCTGTGCACATTTCCATAAATAAGGCTAATAGGCAAAACTGATACTTCCTCTGTTCTTATGATATCATGCAAACATGGACTATACAAAGTGAAGGAAAGGTTGCACACCCTGTAGTTGAACCCAGAACCATCTATATTGCAGTCCTAACACATACATGTGCTGCCTCAGAAATATTTACATAACAACTCAGAGAAACCTGCCATTCATTCCTCTGCTTCTTGTGGTTGTGCTAAGCACCCTATCATGCAAACAATGGCAAAGAAAAGAACATAAGTAAACTAAATGGACACTGCACATTTTAACAACCAAATAATGAGTATGACACAGAACTTTGGAACTGTGCACTCTTTACATGAGCTTTCACCCTTCACAGCCCTACATGTTCATCTCCGCAAGTATAACCTGACATACCCCCTGATGTCAGCATTCACTGTTGCCATGCAGTCAACATGAACACTGTGGAATTGCCTTCATGAATTGAATATGCTGACATGGTTACTCTTTTTTGAGATTCAACAATTTTAATGAGTTTTGACCTCATTTGCATCTTCACAGTATTGAAATCCTGGAATCTACACGATTAGTAACTGTGCAGACAGGGAACCTGCACTGGAGCCAGGCCAATGTTGTAACAGAGAAATACGTGTTTTAGTAAAATGGGACTGTAATTCATCAGCTACATCCTGCATATGCTTACATTACAGTATATTACTCTGTTTCATGGAGGTTTACACATTTTAGCAGCCTGGCTTACTTAGAAGTATATTCTTCATTTTTGGGTGGGGTGCAAAGCTGCATTTATGTCATGGCACTTAAAATGGAATTATTATGATTGTTACACTGATTTTCCAGCATCCACCCTGTGTAATTAGGTCAGAATTATGTGTGATATCACATATTAAGGGCAGTTCTGTACAAATGTAACAGCTTTTACTTGCTCTTGTTTACATGTAGATTCCTTTGTGTGGCGGTATTCAGAAAGTTTTGGAATAAACGGCCAACATGAATATGGAGACTACACAGTTGCTTTAGAGGTTGTTGAATCACTCCACCATGTGTATTTGCTATATTAATATAAAATTCAGCTAATTATACTGTAATTTGCATGCCACAAAAGCTTCTGTATTTGCACATGAGTGCTCACTACTGGGTGATGCTACACGGAGTTTACTGTATCTAAAAATTTTCAGTCATATGTATATCATGCCATAATGTGCACACGGTAAAACATATTGTGTAAGCTTTATTGAATCCCTCTGTATATCTATATCTATAGCTGTATCGTCCAAACATATAGCACCATAATGGAAATGTAAAAAAATCTGTAATCAAAATGGGTGGAGGTATATAGCAAGAATCAAGAAAATGGATGTCAATAGCTTTGAAAAAGCCAGAATAATTTTCACTTAAGCATCATGAAGATTAAATGTTGCATTTAAATAGTTAATCAAAACAAACATAAAAGAAAGCAATTTCTTAAGAACAGCAAACGTTAATCAAACAGATGAGGAGAAAAAGAAAAGTACATTAAAAAGGATTAAAATTTTATACTGACAACAGAAATTTTACTGGCAAATTATATCATTTTGCATTGATTACAAAGTTCTGCAATAATATGTCGTGATGAAAAAAAAAATGTCACAAGCAGTGTACCCCAAGGTTCAGTCCTGGGGCATTCCTCTTTGGTATTTACTTTTTTATTGTAAAAGCTAATGCGAAAATTTTATACCTAGTCAGGTTTATGTATGACTGTAAAATTATTGCCATTATAAGCATTCCAGGGGCACCAAAATTCTCCAGATGGACCTTTCCCAACTATTAGCTAGTATAAAAACCATGACAAAAAACTATATGTTAGAAGCTGTATAATAGTATCTTTTGGCAGGCATAACATCCTTTTTAACTATCACATTGACAACTCACCCCTGAAAATTGTTCCAGTAGGTAGGGATATGGGAATTTATGCAGACAAAAGAGCTGTCATTCGGTCACCATATATCCATTATTCTAAGAAAGTCCTTTTTTGTTGCATAGCTTATTAGGTATGTGTATGGCATCCAGGTCAGGGGATGTCATCATTCCATTGTATGCTGCCCTCATTAGGCCCATCATTGAGTATAACTCCCCGTTCAGTATGTACCTGTCCAAACACTTCCTACCACAAAGCATTCGTACCAAGAAAACCAAGGGCCTAAACTATAAAAGCTACACTGACCATCTCAAAGCCTTGTCTCTCCTCTCAGTTATCTTACAGGCTACTGATGGATGATCTCTGCTCATTTATAGAGGCTCAACTTATCCAATTCTTATAGACCTGCTGCACATCCACAAGTCCACTAGTGGTATAAACCCCTGCTCAAGAGGTTTTATAGGTCCCTAGATAAGTATTAGGCTAGCTTCCCTTGCGTGACTTTTTAAGCCTAGCCAATTTCACTTTTTGAGCTTGAAATTTCCTATCCCGTTTGGTTACAGACTGGCATTATCCATCTCATGGACAATAATTATATATTACCACTAATGCGAATAACTGGGATCATACCATAGATAATGTGAGGAGACTCATGCATGGGATAAAGCATTTAAGAGCTACATCTGCCCATTAGTAGTACAGGTGGCATTCCTGGGCTAAATCTTATGTTACCCATCCATAGATAAAAGTTACACTTGAATATGGACAGGAATGACCATTGTTTTATTTGGATGGGGAGTCTGTTCTACAGCAGTGGTATCCTCTGTGAGATACACATATGCCTAAAAACCATTTTGTTGATGTTGTAGAAGAGGTTTAGATCATTAGACCAAGTATTTTTGATGCAATTTTACTTGTTGATGTGCAGTAAATCCATCAGTGATGGGTTGGAGGATGCCTTGTATGCCAGACCCAGGTCACCTCTTAGCAGTCTATAGGATATCAAGTATAGTGACAGGGCTTGAATTTGGTCCATGTAGGAAATGCTGCTTAGCCCTTGTATCCTTTTAGTAAGACATCTCTATGGGAATTCCAGTTATTGCATGTATCTGGACAGATAGATGCCAAAGGGGGCTTTATTTTCAAAGACTGGCCTAATAAGGTCTGAGTAATGAGAAACAACTACATCCCTAAAGCTAGACACCATCCCTTTTTATAAACTGTGAAATATAGAAGGACTTTCTTACAACAATGGGCAAATGTTGGTCAAAAATTAGGTCACTGTCAACATAAGGTCTGAAATCCTGAACAACTGGTTCAACTCATAGGGGTGTATTGTCAATTTGGTAGACCCCTGGGGTAGATGACTTCCCAAAGGATACAATAATGCATTTTTTGGCTTTTAGTTTCAGTCCATGATTTTGCCACCAATTATTTATTTGGGAAAAACCTTCTTGCAGTATGGCTAAGTCATATGGGGATTCAATGACTGCCCCTTGCTTGCAGTCATCTGCAAACACAGTCAGGCAGAGCCCGTTGGTATTGGCTTTTACTTCAGAAAAGTAGAAGTCAAACAGGAGAAGTCCTAGCACAGAACCTTGAGAGACTCCATTGGTGACTGGTCAGTTTGTGTAGTTAACAGAAAAGTAGAAGCCAAATAGGTGAAGTCAAAGCACAGAACACTGGGAGACTCCACTAGTGACTGGTCAGTTTGTGTAGTTAACTTCTCCTATTTTATTTTTTATATTTGTGTCCTATCTGTGAGACAGCTGTTAATCCATTAGGTGACATAGGGGTTTATTCCCAGTTTATTTAACTTTTTGACTATCCTAAATGAGGAATTGTATCAAAATCTTTGGCTAGGTTGATGTATACATTGTGCACCATTTTGCTTTCATCCATTGCCTTGGTGACCTTTTCAAAAAAATCCACCAGGTTAAGGAAACATGACTTGCTCTTAATGAAGCCAAACTGAGATGGGTCTAATATTTGGAGGTTCCCCGTGCCCTGTTTGATTGATTTGATGATAATTATTTTTTTCCATGGCTTTGCATAAGAGGCTGATCAGGCTTATGGGTCTGTAATTGCCTGGGTCTATGGAAGATCCTCCCTTAAGCAGGGGAATGATTGTAGCTGTTCTGCATTCATTTTCTACAAAACCTGTTTGTAGGCTGAGGTTGAACAGCATTCTTAGGGATGTGGCTAAACTGAGATTCATGTTATTTAAAATGCATCCAGGTATATTGTTAGGACACACAGATGCAGTATTTTTAGCTTTTGTTAGTACTTTTAGGACTTGGTCTTGTATGATAGCTGGAGGCGAGCCTGTTTCAGGTACATCATGAGGGACAGACAGACAGAGGGTAGAGATGGGTAAAGTTAGAGCTAAATTTTTCTGCCAGTGGGTTCACTATATCTTCAGCTTCAGTGTAAGTAACATCATTCACAATTGGCTCAGTGCATTGCTGCATTGTGCTTTTGAGATTACAAACATAACTAAAAAATAATGTGTGAGTTTCTTTAGCTTGATTGGCTATTCGAGCCTCAAACTTGAGTTTGGTGGATCTTAACCTTTTCTGCAACATAAAAAGAACATTTAGGAGAGATAGATATGTATCACACAGCATACCAATTTTCTGGAATCATCTTCATCTCCACATAAAGCAATATATGTATTTTTACTCTATTCAAGTATGATCTGGACGTGAAGGAAAACCACAAGTGTATCCATGGTTTGGCAACACTTGTCCCTTATGGTTAGGAGTACCATATAAATGTATGTGTTGCACTAAGTTATCTGTATCTAAAATACAAGATCTCTGAGGTATTCATATACAAGGGCTAAAAAAATCTTGAGAATACATTGCTAGGCTTCTGAAGATTGTCATGGATAAATAGCCCTATAAGTATTTATGAACCTATGTGAAAAGGCAAAGTATTTCCTTCATTAGAAACCACTGCCATCTGGTTCTAAAACAGATAAACCTGCATCACTTACTATCTGCTTTTGTAACTTGCGTGCTGTACTTAAAATACTACTGACATTTTGGAAAGTGACAAATGTTTCTATTTCTCATAAAGAATAACCAAGGGTATTCAATGAGAAGCACTTCTATTTCACATAACATTGCACAGGGGTATTCATAAATGCATAGAAATCTGCACAAGCCTGCTTCTAATGCTTGCTAATTGCACTACTGGGGAGTGATTCAAATATGTCTATAGTGCTCCAACAGTATGAAGCATCTGACAAGAAACATTACTGAAGTCTGTTAGGTAATGCTGCATGTAAATTTAATAGTTTGTGGGCACATGTAGTACAAATGAGCCATATGCTCTACACAAAGTATTACTCTGTGATTGAAATATCACAGCAGAATAATTCAAAGTGTAGTCATGATATTTTTGCAGAAGAGAATTGTACATCCACTGTGGCAGCAGTGGGGCAGTAAGCACCACTGCAGGTGAGTACTGTGAGATTGACACTGTGTGTATGTGTGTGTGTGTGTGTTTGTGTGTGTGTGTGTGTGTGTGTGTGTGTGTGTGTGTGTGTGTGTGTGTGTGTGTGTGTGTGTGTGTGTATGTGTTTCTAGTGGAATAATTGAGATTTTTCTATCTAGTTGTAAAACAGCTTTGAGATTGAGACCTTGTATGTGTGTGAGTGTGTATGTGTGTGCGTGTGTGTGTGTGTGTGTGTGTGTGTGTGTGTGTGTGTGTGTGTGTGTGTGTGTGTGTGTGTGTGTATGTGTGTGTGTGCATTTGTTTGTAGTAAAATAATTGTGATTGTGTCAGTGAATGCATGTGTATGTGCCTAACTGACATGGTAGAATACGTTGAGTTTTTGTGCATGTGCGCATGTGTGTATGTATGTATCCGTACAAGAGCAACTGTGTGTTTTTTAGGAGGAACACTTAACTTTGTTCCAAATGTGTAAGATTCGACTCAGAGATACAAACCATCAATAATTTATTTATTTATTACCTTTTGCAAACCGGGAATGTCCAGTTGGGCACTCTGACCCATTTTCAGTGGAGGCCTGGGGAGAAAAGTTCTGTACACAAGTTAAGTTCCAAAAGTTCCAAAAATATTTACAGAGAAAAGATTTTTATAAGTTAGAAGTGTTTAACATTAATATACAAAGTGTATTTACATAGGAGTTTTTCATGGTAATATACAGTTAAAAAAGTAAATAGAAAATTATATACATTGTTGGTAATTCAATAATGCTTGCCCACAGTGTAAGCTTTATATACAATGTTGGTAATTCAATAAAGCTTACACTGTGGGCAAAGGAGCAGGAGATTTTAAATTCAGTAAACACCTTGTAGAGGTGCACACCCCTAGGGAAACCATGGAGACCCTTCAGACATCAGGTAAACATCGTAGCATGCTAATTGGCTGCATAAGCAAATAAGTTAAATAGGTATCTGCTGTCACATGTTACGGTAATGTTTGTACAAATCTCCTGCTTTATAATTGCTTACTGTAACAACTGATGAAAAACAAGGATATGCCATATTAGTATTAAACAATACACTCCAGGTTCAGGACTTACCTTGTAAATCCAGCAGTTACCACAGTGTTAGTCCATGGCTGCATCTGTCTGATGCAAACAGCACACAGAAAATACATGGGGAGGTAAAGCTTCTGTGAGATGCTTGGCGTCAGAGTTACTCTACATATGTAAGTAGGAGAAAGGTTTATTGTCCCTAGGTGGTGAGTGAGTGTGATATGCATGGTCTCTTAGACAATGCAAGAGCATACTGAGCATGCCTGTGTCTGCCTGCACCCATAGCAGCTGGGGGTTCCTCCTCTGACTCCTCATCTACCTGTGGTTGTAGTGACCTTGGCATTGGTGGTGGGATGTGTATCCCTTCTCCTTGCTAATCCTGCTGCAACAGTTTACTCATGATTATGTTGCATATCATGGCAGATACTGTGAAGATTTCTGTACATGTCTGTGGATTGTATTGCAGGTCTCCCCCAGATGTATCTAGGCTCCAGAACTGTCACTTCAGCAGGCAAAATGCACACTGTATGACATTTCTGGTTTGAGTCCGTGCATCATTATGGCATCTTCCATGTGTGTGTATGCATTTGTGATGAGTGTCATCAACCATGGTTCCAGTTCATAGCCTGCATTCCCTAGTCAATTACCCTGTGGAATATCCCCCTACCAAACACCTGGTACAGTTGGGAGGTGTACCAGATATGTCAGCTGTTGTAACTGCCAGGGTTGCCAGCGCACACGTTCAACATGATTGCCTTGGCTTGCCAATTGATGGAGTGATAGCCTTGTTTGTTAATGTATAGCCTATGCTGTTCCCCGGGTGGTGCCTTCATTTCAACATGAGTGCAATATATGGCACCCAGTACTGCAGGGTAGTGTGCTACCTGCTACAACTGTTGCATTTCTCTAGAGCTCTCCTCAGAACTATGGAGAAAATATATGTGCTCACTAGCATTTTGGAGCATAGCATCTATGAACTGTTGGAGGATCCCAAATGATGATGCCTATGACACCCCCAGCATGTCCCCTGTTAGTCTCTGAAAGGTACCTGTAGCTAATAGTCTAAGGAATACACATACAGTATTCTCCACTGGGGTGAGTTCCCTGTGGTTGGCTCTGGCTCCAGACTGAAGGCGACAGATGTTGCAGAGTTCCTTTACTATGTCCCTATCCTCCCTGTAGCAGTCTACAATTTCCACATCATGTAGGAAGTGATAAGTTAAACATGGCCTGACAACTCATATCCTTATTGGCCTGAGCCTATTGGCAGCAGAAATAGCATTGACTTGAGCCTCTTGCACATAACAATAGATTAAAGCAACAGCAGGCCATAACATTCTGTATATGTAGACTTTCCATATCTGAACTCCAAAAGTTTTGATATCTGCAGGAGAAACCAACATGGACTCTGTATGGTTGCTTTATACCTTGTTGAATAGCTCCACTGTGTTGTATTGGTTGGTTAGCATGCAATTCAGTTTCTTAAGCTGTAATTTGCATCTTTGAAACACAGACAAATACAGCTGCAAGCCATTAATAATCTACACTATTATAAAACACCACAAAAGTGTAGTTAGCAAAAATGATGGTGGTGGAGAATTGTATATGATTGTAAGACTGCAAAAGTGTTTTATCTTCAGGATGTATCTGTACAGAGGAGTACTGAACCTCAGCAGGTATGATCACTTTTTGTCACCTACATACTGCATATGCTGGAATGTATTTAAGACTAGTGTGTAGCAAAGACTTTTACTCTGTTATCTGTATATGAAGAATTAATTATAAGGTGCTAATCATGGTGCTGTTACTGCGATGGCTCTGAAGTCTTCTTAAGACACTAGGTCTTGCTGGCTGGATTATGCTGAAATCAAATTCTAGTTATAATTGCATTTACAGTCTGTTAGCCACAGAAACTTGCAGAGTGTACACTGATGCAGCACCAAACTCTGAGCAGTAACCAATAACTTTTTATAAACAAACCATATGTACTACTGTTCCAGCATTAATTACACTGTACTACTTTACTTCTCAAACCGCATGGATCATATTAGAGATACAATGCAAAAATATGTCTAACAATGTTATCTGCTATAGTCTTTATAGTAGTTTTACATCCTGTTTTTCTCCATAGCACTCTATTTTGGACTTTGTATGAGAACATCTGTTTGCTGCTGTTTGCAGAAAAGCATGTTTTCATCCTGTAGAAAAACAATGCTGATATTGTCTTTTAAAAACACCTTGTGGAAAAACACATACAAATGCTGACTTGATCATTCAAACTTCCTTGGTTAACAGTGACATATGATAGAAACATGTCCTGTTGTCCATTCTTTAAAGGAGCTGCATACATCCTGTTTTTTTCTACATTTTTGCTCTTACTGACAATGTGAAATGCATATATCCTGTTTTTTTCATTTTTGCTAAGTCTGTAAGAGGGCAACTTTCTTGTTGACAGTGTGAAATCCACACTGATTGTGTAAGAAAACATGTCCATTAAGCAAATTCCTTATTTTCCAAGCCATAGTCATTTAGTATGGCTGCTAATCACATATTGCTAAACTCTATTTCTACATTTAAGCAAGCTTTATTTTATTCCTTATTTATTTTGCATATTTATAACAGAATTGCTTTCAACCTTTTATTCACTGTTGAATACACTCTGACAATTCCCTCTTTATATTTTGAAACATACTCAAAACAATTCATACTGATATGCATTTTTGATCAGATTATATAGAAAACAAATTAGGAAACAAAACCTTTAGTCTTCTTTTGATACAAGTAAAAATGCAATTTTACGTAGTTCAAGTATTACTACTAAAACTGAATGTATTTAACAACTTTTTCTTTTGGAGACCATGCTGTGAAAATATTTTATCAGTTATGAGCTTGTCTGCTTTAGTTTCATTTTTTAACTTAATTATTCTTTTGCAATCACAGAATTTCATTTATGACTTAGAACTATTTTATTAACTCATTGCAACTGTTGAATTAACAATTTACTTTTATTAATCATTTGTACCAAAAGATTAGAGATAGAATAATATCTATAACAGACAAAAACTATGTGCTACTGCAAGCATTTATACACTGCTACAAATATGCAGTTTCAATGTAATTTTAACCATAACATTGTGGTCTTATTTCTGAATTGCCCATTAGCAACTTGCTGACACTAAAGTAAACATGTTAAACACCTTGGTAAAGTACTGAACTGGGCTTAGATAATTAGTATTTTAATGTAATTATTTCAGTATATTTAATATTTGAGGATTTAAAAAAAACATGATTTATAGGGTCTTTATCAGATCATTGAAAAGGTTCATTATCGAATGCTGTAACATCGAACTGCAAAACTTAAACCCTAACAATATCGAAACCTCAAAACAGCAAATTTTTAACCAGGGAAAAATTTGCTGTTCCGAGTAACACACACACACCACAAGCACACCAAAAAGCAGCAATCCACACACATACATTTAAAAGTTACATCTAACCCTACACTACACTGCACATACACTACTATCTATCCACTTACCTTAACCCAGACCCTAACCCTAAGGTCTGTCACTATCACACACTCACCCCACCCGCACCCTTACCCTAACTCACTTAACCCACCCCTAACCCCAAATTCTCACTATCACACACTCACCCGCGCCCTAATCCTAACTCACTTAACGCACTCCTAACACCAAATTCTCACTATCACACATTAACCTCACCCACACCCTAACCTTAACTCACTTAACCCACCCCTACCACCAAATTTTCACTATCACACACTCACCCAACCCACGCCCTAACCTGAATGTCCGCACAATTACATACTTACCTTAACCCAACCCGTAACTTTCCACTGCATCACTGAAAACAGCAAAGCCACAACAATGGCCAACCAAATTCTTTCCTTAGGAAAGAATTCAGTTTTGTGCAACTTCACTGTTTTCAGCATTCACGATATTGGGTTCGATATTAGATTATTCAAAATTCTGCCATTTTGATGATCTAATATAGACCCGATTTATACACTAAAGAATGTTATGTACATATTAGTCCATTAGCTGTATGAGTACAATATTTTAATATCATTTTCCTCTAACTGGGATAACCAATACTAGTACTGATAAAATGATGGTCCAAAAAACAGTGATAAAATTATAACTAGTAATAAAATTACAATTTGACAAATTACTTTTGTACTTGTTACTTTACAATGTGTCCTGTACAGTATATATCTACACAGACTGTTTGCTACTCATCCATTTCAATCTAGTAGGTACCCTAAACCCATTTTTTAAACTTGGTTCTCCACACACATATTCATTGCTAGACATTAATTTCATGTGTACTGAATTTGTCTGTGTTTGTACATACAAAGACTATAATGCACATTTAGTCTAATCTTCCAAATTTAGTAAAATTAACATCAAGCAAAATCTTGGAAAATTCTTATGTCTCTTTAGATAGATGTATCTAGTGGAATTGCCACTAGAGGCAATTACATACCCAGCAATTAGAAACATTCATGCTTTTTGCATACCAACATTGTCTTGCCAAAAACATATTAAAAAATGCAATAATAATTAGCATAATAGCTATTAACAACTTGTAAAATATCTTATCCTATCAGGTTTATTCTGTTTATCAGTATTTCTAATGCACTAATACCTGTTTTACCCTCTCCCTGAAAGAGTATTGTCAAGAATGAATGAGATATTATTTCTTCCTGTAGCTTTATTTTAGACCTTTTTGCAATACTGCTCATGCAGTCAGTGTAAAACCGAGAAAGTACCCCACCTCTGTAGTATTGCAATATTGTTTATTTGCCTAATGCTGTGAGAATAAAATGTATGCCAGCCCACCACTTTGGTTATATAATTGCTTTATTATGTTATTAACAAACTATAGACCTTTGTCTGATTTGATCATTTATTTTGGCTGTTTTCAATGACAGAATATGTTTTTTTCTGTTGCTTTTGCTCTTTATTACTACTAGTAGTTATTTGTACCCTCCTGTGTATTTTATTAGAACTGTATGTATACTATAGCCCATCTGCTGGCAATACTTGATGTAACTGAGGTTTTTTACTTTTAACATTTACCTGCAAAAAGATTATCAGTGACATGTATGCACAATTGTGATGTTTTATTACAATTACCAACTAGTGTTGCGTGTGAACATTTAACAATTATGTTTTAATAACAACACGTTTTTAGAAAACTTAAGCCATTTGTCTGGCAATCAGTCTTGTTTTTTTTTACCTTATCTTTCCAACATTTCCTATAACTATTCAGTCTGGGAAAGTCTGAGCTCACATTTCAAACTCTGTAAGCTATAAACCCTTTTACCATCTTTCCTTTAATCACCTGTTGATACAGTTGCAATTTGATAGTAAAATGCAGTTATAAAACACTTAGAATTATAATATTTGTGATTTGCATAACTATGCATTTATACTATATAACTAGACATTACTTTAGAATTAGCTTACATATTTTTACTTGGATTTGTATTTTTTATTTATTTAACTGCTCTGCCATTCATTTTACAAAGACTGCTTGAATAATACCATCTGTGATTTTATTTCTTTTTAAAATTCAGACCTTTAACTGTTTGGTGTGGTGTTACTATACATTTATAAAACATTGTAAAAAACAAAATAGATATTAGCTTAACTAACACATGTTTATATTTACATGACTTACATTTACTGCTGCCTGCCTTTTCTCTTGTGCATTTTAACAGACATACTTTATATGAAAAGAAAATACATACATGTCAGTCTTGTGACTTCAGATTTTTATTGTTATTAACTACTCTCATTTGATCTCATTTGATTTTTATGCACCAAAATGTTGTTTACCTTTTGACTATGCTATGAAAATGGCAGTCATATGATCTACTTTAGTGTAGTATTGATAAATATATTGCTTTAATTGAATGAAAGTCATACATCAGATCCTACTATGTATGTTTAACCATTTTCAAAACACAAATATATTATAAAGTATATCTCATTTGTATAGATCAGCTGTAGTTTCCTGTACTTTTGCAATGTTTTCTTAAGCTCAACTGTTATATGCAGGAAGTCAGTCTCTGTTAGTTCAGCTAATTTATTTTCTTTATCCTATAACTGCTGTTCAAGAGTTTTCTGTAATGTTGCACAGTCTGTCTGACATTTTTCAGTAACCTGTTCTGCTGAATCTAAAACTCCTATGCACTTTTGAAAAAAATGTTTGTATAACTTGTCTAAACGTCATGAACTCATTGTGCCTGTGTTTTACACATTTATTACATTCTTGTGTGACAAAACATACTAGAGGTTCTGCCAGTAAATGAATTAACTCCTGTTGTAACTCCGAAATAAACCTTTTACATGTGGTGACATGACATAACTGTTACACATCTGAATATAATGTAAGCATACTTACTTTTTTCTGGTTTTTTACCATTAACATTTTTGTCTGTACAGTCTAACCTTTGAATAATGTCATGCAATACTTTTTTATGACATTGTATACAGAAAGCAGTTTCATATGATTTATACAATAAACATTTGTTATAACCCACATGGTTTTCTTTGAGATACCAGTCAAATATTGTAATACATTTGCATAATGCCTTACTATCAAGTTGCCATAATAAGGTTTTACATTTACTAATGTGCTGTGTATACCAACATTGCAATTTACTCCATATTTTATCTGATTGTTCTGCTACATTAAGAGTAAAGTTTGGCTTACACTTGCTTGAATTCTGTCTAATAGTATCCAAACTAAAAATGTGACACAGAAAAAGGTCTTACCAGTTAGCAAGAAAACAGGTGATCAGGCTGTTGTTGCAGATGGCTGGAAATATTTCAGAGTCACTCGAGAAGCTGGTGAAACACAGCAGTCAGCGACATGCTGTGAAAAGTTGGTGTTCACCTTTCTTGGAGAATTTATAGCACTGCGACTTTCCTGCACTGCAGGCTCAATCTGGATTCAGACGTCTGAGAAACTGTACTACTGCAAGCTGCATAAACTGGAGTATTTCTGTTTAGAATTTACAGATATGTGCAAATGTTAGTCACTGCAACTTCACTGAAGTGACCGTCTGCAGGCATCACTCTCCTGGCTGGCTCACCATTGAAGAATTAATTATAAGGTGCTAATCACGGTGCTGATACTGTGATGGATCCAAAGTCTTCTTAAGACACTAGGTCTTGATGGCTGGATTCTGCTGAAATCAAAGTCTAGTTATAATTGTATTTACAGTCTATTGCCCACAGAAACTTGCAGAGTGTACACTGATGCAGCACCAAACTCTGAGCAGTAGCTAATAACTTTTTATAAACAAGCCACATGTACTACTGCTGCAGCTTCAGTTACACTGTACTAATTTACTTCTCAAACAGCAGGGATGATAAGAGAGATACAATACAACAAAAATATCTCTAACAATGTTTTCTGCTATAGTCTCCTTATAGTAGTTTTACATCCTGTTTTTCTCCATGGTACTCTATTTTGGACTTTGTATGAGAACATGTCATGGGCCTGTCTGTCAAGCCATTTCAGATGTACACATGGTTGACAATACATTAAAATGGAATGCTGTTTGATAAATATGTACAAATGTGTCAGTGACATGTCCTTTGATAACATGTTTAATATTTCAAAGACATTTTGTTAGCAAAATGGATCATTTGCCTGTTCTTTCTTTGTGGGGGCAAGGATGAGTTACTGTCATGGCACAAACAAGAATATGTTGCTGTTGTTACTCTCCTTGTTTTGCAAGCTGCCTGTTGTGACTATTTCACATCTCTGGACTGCTTTATGTTTCTCCATTGGATAATACTGACTGGCTACCTTTTCTGTTTTATCTGGAAACAGTTATTCTGTAGTTATGTGATACTTCTGTGTATTATACCTCTGTTGCCACTTAGGACACTTACAAGTAAGTCACTCAGGTGTGTCAATCTAGGGAGTCCTCCACTTTAAGGATACTGAAAATCAAGTCACAGTCAATGGGTTTTGGCAACATGTTGCTCTTCTCCTGGAAAAGGAATGGGGAGATATGACTCTTTGGATGCAAATATGACAATAGATTATTCATGATGTCAGTGCCGTGGGTGGCCATGGCAGGACATACAAACAGGTGTGACAAAGGGCCTCTGACATGATAACATCTGCAAGGAGGTGAGCAGATGCAGTGGTCCATGATTAAATGGTTACTGGTTTCAAAATAGGGGTTATGAACACAATAACGTTATCACTGCCAGTAATTGGGCCTCTCAACAACATAGGTCTGATTTATTAACATACAAGCACAGGGGTCTGGGTCAGGAGTTTGATATTAGGTTTGTTAACACTTTTGGATGTAATAGCAATGCATTAAGAGACATTGTTGACCAATATTTGAGATTCTTAAGGTCTGCTGATAGACTATCTGATATTTTGGGCCCCAGGTGTTAGTTTTCTTTCTGTTGTGGATCCACATTAGGGTCACATTTCAGCCACTATAAACATAGAACAGAGGCCATTCAACAACAGGCTACTTTATTTGAACATAAGCTAATAGGTTGCAGTCCTTGTGGTCACTGTTCCTCTTGTAAACATGTTTTGAAGTCCAAACAATTTACCAGTGCAAATACCTCTAAGGTTTATGATATCACATTTTTTTGGAAATTGCAGCACAGATTGGCTTGTTTATTTAGCAAGCTGTTCCTGCTCAGCCTTCTATGTTGGCCAAACTTCAAGGCCCTTTCGCATTCGGATTTCACAACACCATAGTGACATTCAAAATAAAAAAAATCTCTAGTTCATTATACAAACATACTTTTTATCACATTACAGCTCAGTTTAAATTTACTGTTATTGGTCATGTACAGGGAAACAGACAGACTAAAATGGGGTGGCACTCAATTCTGAATAATAAAGAAAAGAAATGGATCATTAGGCTTGGTGGATTATTTAAACCTGGACTTAATGAGCAATTGTAATTAATTAATTGGAAGTGGTGTATGTATTTAAATATTGTCTTTGTCTATTTGTGAGTTGAGTACTGATGAAGGGATGATAATTCCAAAACCAGTCTGATATTTTTTTCTGTAGTGTTTTTAAATACTATAATTTGGAGCTGCCATAATAAATTATTGTGTTTTACTATGTGGTACTGGCCATTTTGGTTCCTGCTAGAGAACCACTACTAACACTCAATGAAGATTTCCTGGCCAATCTGACAGATCCAGACATATTCCAGAAGAGTAGTGCAGTGTCTGTGATGGACCATTTGATGGGAGGGTAATGGCATCCAGAAGGCCATAGTACAACATGTTCTGGATGAGGAAGCAACACCTTCTGAGCTAACAAGCACATCCCAGGAGGAGCTTCCAGGTAAGCTTTGATATTTCAACTGTTGAATACCATTGTATAGTAAAACAATTGAAATGAATAACTGAATTCTGTTTCAGCATGTCTTGTTTTGGGTGGGAAATTGAAGATTGTGACAGTTTTATCCTTACTTTGGAGTTGTCAGCCAGGGTCTTGTTCAAAGTACCTTTAATGCACATATACAGGGATAAATTCATTACCCCTTGTGTTACAGTTAATTGTGATAGTTACCCTTGCATCTTTCTGAACTTCTTCATGGACTGTCTGGAGTACAGTGCAGTATGCGTTCTGCAGACGGAAAGCCATTTTTTTTATCTCAGTAGTGCTGAGCAATCAAAAGAAATATTGTAGTTTGTGATTTTGATCTCAGGCCTGTTGTGTGTATTGCTGTACTGTCTGTAATAGTAGCAGCACTGTTAGTTTGTTAGCATATATTTCACTACAGTAGTGTAGGTGTTAATGTATCCCTGTGTTTCATGCTTTTTACCACAGCTGATCATGAGAGTGGGAGTGTGAGCCCTGTGCCACCCAATGATAGTGAATCTGTAGACTCGGATGATGATGGTGGACAAACTGAGGCACATTTGGGAAGTGCAGAGGTTGAATTTGACCCAGAGGTTGACATACATCAATCCCCTGCATTTCCATCTGACACAGCCAGTAGGTCTACACCAACCCAGTCTAATGAGGCCACGGATATTGGACAGGTCAAAGGTGAGGATATTGATCATAGAAGTGAAGTTACTGTGGAATCATTGCCTGTTGAGTCTGTCCATAACCAAAGTGTGGGCAGGGTGCCACACAGGAGGATTGATAGAGGAGTTTGGAGAGGGCCTGCTGTCCTCTTCCACCTGATGCAGGACTCCCATGCTACTCAATGTATGTTTAGGGTTGTCATGGAGGCACAAGGATGATCGCATAACTGCTCTAGACAAATGCCCAGGGTTCTGGATGTGACACAGTCTAACATGTGTGACTGCCTCCACTGTGTTGCTGATCCACTGTATCGGATGAATGACACATTGTAACAAGGGGTGTCTGTGCTGGACTGAGAGGTGACTGTCATGGAACGAGCAGTGTCTGTAATGGAACATCTGTTGGGAGGGGAATGGTATCTTCAAGGCCGTAGGTCAGTCATATCATCTGCTGTCAGCCAACATAACAGTTACCGATCACCCTCCCATAGTGGGTAGTAGTTCCACTGCTCCTTCATTGAGTCTGCCATCCACATTCAGACAAGGCAGAATATGTGGTTGTGCTCCCTGTGTGTCTGCTTGTAGGGAGGTCATCCAGCTGACATTATTCAAGTTCAGGTAACAGCAATGCATGTGACCATGGGTGTGGATGTACCACTGCAACTCTTGGCAGAGCCAGTTCTCGTTGTTGGGAATGCGAACACTGAACTGCCACCTCTATCATACATGACTCACACCTGTCCACTAGACCAAAACATTGAGCTAGCACACAGTATGTATGGCTGCTTAAAAAACATAGAGTGAGAATACTAATTAATGATGGTTAGCAGAGAACTAGAAATGAATAATGGAATTAGGCAAGGATGTCTCAATTATTAATATATTGTTTGTTTTAATAATGGATTTAACAGTTAGCAAAATTAGGAGTAAAATGAAAAAAGGCAGAATATGGAATAGGAAAATGTGTTCAGATTCCAGTTATAATGACCTATGCAGCCAATATAGTTATTATAACAAAAAATCCATTTGGATAGAAAGGACAATTAAATATTTAAAATCATTAATAAAAGGAATAAGGCTGGATCTAAATAAAGAACAAATCAAGGATTACAAAGCAGTAATAAGACAGTAGGTATACAATTTACTATAATAGAAACAAAGATTTTTAGGAAAAGAGTTTGGTATTGATGCAGCAAAGAAAAGACAATCCCCCGGATTCAGCAAGCCCTGCATGGTGTGCAGGACTAGTGCAGGATCTCCAGCAGGCAATATGTCTGTTGTGCGATCCAGAAATAAGCTGCAGGGACATGCATGAGCACTCCTGCACTAGTCCTGCACGGACTCAGCTCCTGTATGCAAATTACCCCATTTGCAGATCAAATCCATGCAAATGAGGTGAATTTGTGATTCAGGAAGCTGCCAGCCGGCCATGCAGGACTAGTGTAATCTGTAGAAATGTACTCAGTTAGTAACCGAGTACATTTCTGCAAACTACAAAATGGAGCCAGACAGCTCCAAATAAAGGGTCTATATTATTTTGAAAGCATGCAACTGGCCAAATATATGGCCACTGGCATGGAAATCAGTGGCAAAAAAAAAAAGAAAACTTTCGGCTCTTTAAGCATAGGGCAGTGGCGTGCAAATGGGATCGGGCGAAAAAGAAAAAAACCTAAAATAAGCATTCTAACCAAAATCACTATTTTGCCATTATACTCAATGGCAGGCAGAAGACAACATAGCCAGTGAACAGTGGTTGCTAAGGGGGTACCTGTAACTATGCATCAGCAAGTAATCCTATGCAAATGAGGGGAATGATACTGAATCCCAGATTTCCCCTCAATGCTATTCAGCATACAACAGTGTAAGAGAAGGAATAGCTTGGTGCAAGCCTAGGAGTTAGCTGACATCATGGGGGGGGGGGGGGTCAGGCATACTGTAAGTGGATTGGAGCTCTGTGGTTCGAGTTTGCCATTAGCTTAGCAGGGCTAACAAGGGGCTGTGTCTGAGGCTGCCTAGCACTCTTTACATTGCCTAAGCGGGTGTGGGCACCACGCACTGGGTTTTAAAGGGAAAAAAAGTAAACAGGAAATAGCAGCTCTGTGCACATTTGAGCACTGTGTTTGTGCAGTGCACACCCGGCCTTAATCAGGAAGGCAATGGGAAGGGAAAACAGCAGTAGGAAGGTGATCTAGGGGAACTAGCATAGCTGGCAGGTGAAATGTATCAGAATCAGCCAATTATATAGGCAGCAGACCAGCCAAGCCCAGAACACTACTATAAACTATGCAAATACCTTTCCCACTGGTTTTTCCCACATACTCTACACCACTGGTGTATCCAAGCTGGGAAATTTTAACAAACAAAAACAACAAAATGATAGGGGCTACAACAACAATCAGACATCAACATGTGGAACAGGCTGAGGGTGGTGAAGATGAGAATGCTGTCGACTAACCCACAGTGAGGAGATGGAGGAAGGTGTACAGACCCAGGGTAACCTACCAGAGGCTACATGAACTGGAGATAGTGGAAAGCTATAGGGTGGACAGGAACTTCCTACAGCAAATTCTTGAGCTGTGCTGGCCATACCTGACACACAGAACTAACAGAAGGGAACACATCCCAGTGAATACCAAGGTATGTGTAGGCCTAGGAATACTAGCAAAAGGTACCTCCCAAAGGCCAAATGGGAATATCATGGGGATCTCACAGGCATCAGCATCCAGGCTATTCCACCAGTTCTTAGATACCATGTCAGCACATGTCAGTGAGCACGTATATTTCCCCAACACCATTGAGGTGTTGGCCAGCAATATGCGTTTCTTTCACCGAATAGCAGAATACCCTGAGGTAGTGGGTGCTATAGACTGCAAGCACATACACATCAAAGCACAACATGGTGAGCAGGGTAGGGTCTACATTAACCACAAGGGCTTCCCCTCAATCAACTGCCAGGTTGTGTGCAATGCCCACAGCATTATACTGAATGTGTGCAGTGGCTGCCCTGGAAGCTATCACGATTCCCACATCTGGCATCTGATGCAGCTCTACCAGAGATTTGCCAATGGGGACATCCCTTACGGTCACCTAGTGGGGGATGCTGGTTATGCACTGGAGCCATGGCTGATGACACTCATCAGAAATGCACACACACCCGAACAAGAACTCCATAATGAGGCACACGCACAGACCAGGATTATAACAGAGCGTGTGTTTGGGATGCTCAAGTCATGATTCCAGTGTCTGGACACATCTGGTGGAGCCTTGCAGTACTCACCAGCTACATGTACTCAAATTGTCATTGTATGTGCCATGCTACACAGTATTATCCTGTGGAAACAGCTGCAGCAGGAACAGCATGGGGCAGGGCCACACAGCCCCCCACCATTGCCATGGCCTGCACAGGCACAGAGTGACTTGGAGTAGGAACAACCTGTGCCTGCCCCAGTAGGCGGAAGGCGGCATGCCCAGTATGCCCTGGCCTTGGCAAAGAGGGAACATATAGCACATACACTGACACAGTAGGGACCCAGGGAATGACACCTCTGTCTGACTTGCACATACAGTAAAAGGGATGCCAAACATGACACTACCTGTGCTCATCCATGTATAGGGAGTGTACTATGTGCATCCAACATAGGCAGCCGTCCAGCACCATCCTCAATACTGGGACACCCACAAGGTAAGTGACTCTCCTTACCAATTGCCGAATGTAGTAGTATGTGTTGTTACTTGTATCTATGGTATGGATGTGAGCATGCAAGGGAATTGGGTGGCTGAATGGGATGCCAGCAGATAGTAGACACCTAAAGTCACAGCATGAGATCTGTATCAAATACTGGTGTCACCATAGTAGCCAGTACTACACATGGTGACAAAACCCACTGCAGTAAATGTGCTTGGGCACGTGTGTCCATATGACACACACATGCCAGTCAGGGAGGTTCACATACCCAACAAAGTCTCAGTCAGCAGGACAGGTGTTGACAAACACAAACAAAGGCTGTGCTAAAGCCTCTGAATGATGCCTATGGATAATCCCCCCCCAGGCCTACACAGACAGACTACAGCAGGTCAGGCAGTGGGATGTCAGTTCTGAAGGGTAGGAAGTCAGAAACTGATATGTAGGTCAATCCAACCTAAGACCTGTAGTACACTGATATGCCTCTAGTCAGCATGATAGGTTAGACTACAGAATGAAATGGAGTACCTGACATACCAGTACAGTCATAGCAAATGTATACAAGTGTCAGGTGTGCCCCCCAATCCCATATAGAAATGTAGAAACAGTCTGGTGTACCCCCCAATCCTATGTAGAAATGTAGCGACAGTCAGGTGTGCCCCCCATTCCCATGTAGAAATGTAGAAACAGTCAGGTGTGCCCCCCAATCCTATGCAGAAATGTAGTAAAAGTCTGGTGCGCCCCCACAATCCAACATAGACACGTTGTAACAGTCAGATGTGCCCCCCTCCAATCTGATGTAGAAATGTTGTAACATGTATGCGTAGGTATAATTCCATTGGAGCACAGATGACCTGAGGTGGCCAAGGTAGCAGGATAGAGTGTAGCATGTATACAATATGCAGGTATGCATGTGTTAGGTTGGTGTGTGTTACATATTGTGTGGGAATGGTCAGTATGTATGCATGGTGAAGTATGTTCTGGTGGCCATTGCCCAGTATTGCCAATGACAGGGCCAAGTTTTCACAACTGCAGTGCCAAACACAATGCTTCCCAGCAAAACACATTCCAGCAGTAAGCCATAGTAAATGTTTGTAAGTAATATGTGTCACCATCTGAAAGACTGACATGGCATGAATGTCATCCCAGATATACAAGCAGTATGCAGGGGGAAGTACCCCAGACAGACTGTGTATAATATGCAACTGTCTAATGGACACACTCTTGGAATTGTACATACAGGTTTGCAGCACATTATTTGGACTTGTAGTAGGGAATACCGATGTTGTCTGGCCAAACACTGGCAGACCACAAAGGTCATAGGAATGACGTATTGAGAAACAGCTGATGTCCCCGCACAAGCTAGCATAAGTGGAATGCCCCATGCATATCTGTGAGTCAGATGCAAGTAGTGTCTATAGCACACATGCACCCAGCTCACCCCACCACCCACAGGTACCTCTCCGGTCTTGTCCCTGCTCTTGGGAATGAATACAATATGACCCCCACTTGAGTATGGCAATAGCAAAAGAATGCAGCATGCAGAACAGGTGTCTAATGCAGGTGTGTCCATAGCTGTAAGCAGCACCCTGCCAGCATCCATTCCACTGGAACAATAATGACAGAATGTATTGGCATGAACACCTTGCGCACCTACCCTGTCACCCCAGAGGAATATAGTGTACTGCAGTCTGGGACTGTAGGAGTGACTTAATGCAATGGCCTGCTACAGCCGACCTGCATCACTACCACATGGCCTACAGTTCTCTGCCAAAGGTCTGTGTCTCACTCATACTTCCAATGTATGTTATGTCATGGACTCCCAAATAACAACATAACACTGTCCACAGAACCCAAATGCAAGGCCATGTGGACAAATTACAATAAAATGTCCACAATGTCCTACTGATTGAAATGTGGACCAACACCAAATTACTGCTGGGATGAGGTGATAACTATAGGGAACATATCAGATAATGTTTGCATAATGTATGGAAGAGGATAGAATATAGGTGGGGGTGGGAGCATGGGTGGCATGGAGTGTGTGGAGTCCGAAACTCAGCCTATGTGCACATACTATCTCTGGCTGCAAACACAAGAATGGGTGGCTACAAACCTGCTTGTTAACCACAATGTGAAGGGGTAATGTCCAGAATTATGACCCCTGCCTTTGGGTAACCTGTGTGAATCTCTACAGCTGCAAGGTATGGCCACAGCAGGATATGGCCATACTATCATGTCAATGGATGCACAAGCATAAGATCCTCTGCCACCACTGTATCAAGGTGTTGAAATATTTACACAGATCCAGCAGCAAGTGCCTGCAGCTTCTCCTCCAGAATGGCATGATTGTTCAAGAATATTTAGGTTGCTGACCACAATACTGGATACAGCTGCATTCATCCTGTGTTCCCCAGGACATCACTGCAAGCAAATATGTATACCTGACAGTACTTGATGACATAAAACATCACAGTGTATAACAGCACATATGTGTGAATATCTCTTCTAACACCAGGACCATGTAGCCGAAGCAGCACAGACACAATTACCTACAGTAAACCACTATCCTTTGCCCATTTGGACCCCATATTGTCAACCGATCTACAGATATCCTGCAGAAACAGTTTGCTAGCTGTAGGTGTAAAACACAAAAATCTGCACTGGAGTACAGTCTACCTGGAATGGATTCACACAATCAATACTGAAGGTCATACTGGGCATGCTCACACACTTACAGAAATGAAGCCCATGTCTGGCAGCAGCAGTGGACCATACATATCTGACAGTCACAGATGTTAGTGCATACACTCCTCAGTACACACCAGTCATGCTTTGCACACACACATTGGATAGGAATGCACATATATATCCAAGGATAACACACTATAATAGGCCAAGAATGCACCTACACAGATGTGTGAAAGAGAGTGACAGTGACAAACAGCCTCGTATTATGAGGCCTGTCCCACCCAGCACACATCCAATTGGTAAAACCACATGATTTGCAAATGTCAATCACTGTAGAAATGTGCTTCTGGTATCCCTCAACACTATGGTGTCTATGGTGCTTGTGCTAACTGTGTGACATGACTGTACAAGTCATTAGTCATCTAGCAGTTGTATACACGTACCTGTGGAATGTAAATCTGTGTGTGCCTGAGTGTTGTGTTACTGCCTCTAGATGAATGGGTTATGGCCCATGCACAAACACTGCACTCCCCAGTGCCCTACTATGGCAAGCCTGCTGATGTCTTCGCCTTGAAATACACCTTTGGAAAAGCAGTAGCTCAGTCATCTCTGTGGTGCATCATATAACTGTGTAAAGCTGTAGTGTGATGCATTAATTAGGTAGGAGTTCTAATCCCAGGCATGGCAGCTGTATGTGTGTTTGTCTGTGTAGATATCAATGCTTTTTAGGACGGTCACATTAACTGCAATTTCAAATGCCCTAATTTGGCAGGGCTGCTGATGTCATTCAGTTTGAAATACACCTTTGGGGATGGTGTAGCCCAGTAATCTTGTTGGCGCATCCTATAATTGTGTAATGCTCTAGTGTACTAAACTAGTTTGGTAGGAGTTCTATTCCCAAACATTGCAAGTGTGGGTGTTTGTGTGAGTTTGTTTGTTTGTGTAGGGAACAATGCTTTTGAGGCCATTCACAGTCACTACAACCTCCATTGCCCTTCTTTGGCAAGCCTGCTATCATTCACTTTGAAATACACCTTTGGGGAAAAATTAGGTTTGTAATCTATGTAGCACATTCTATAACTACATAATTCTATAGTGTGATAAGCTAGTTTGGTAGGAGTTCTATTCCCAGACATGACAAATGTGGATGTGTGTGTGTGTGTGTGTGTGTGTGTGTGTGTGTGTGTGTGTGTGTGTGTTTCTGTGTAGGAAGCAATGCTGTTGAGGCCATTCACAGTCACTACAATCTCCATTGTCCTTCTTTGGCAAGCCTGCTGATGTCATTCACTTTGAAATACATCTTTGGGGAAAAATTAACCCAGTAATCTCTGTGGCACATCCTATACCTGTGTAAAGTTCTAATGTGATATGTGTTCTATTCCCAGACATGGCAACTGTGAAACTCTGTGTGTGTAGGGATCAATTTTTTTGGCCATTCACAGTCATTACACACACCTACTAATGGAGAACATTGATAACTGTGCAGTAACAGAGACCTGATCCAAGCCTCCAGAGAGCACCCCTGCAATACCAGGTACAGCTCTCACCACACCTGTTGGCCACCAAATGAGGACCAAAACAATAAAGGTGGAGGAGTGTCCATATTCACCAAGGATATTCACACCAACTTGCTACTTGCCCAACAGAATTTGTCTGAAATACCCCAGTGCAACTAACAGTAGGTTAGACTGCATTCCAAATTGTATAGCTTGCTACAGATCCCCCACCATGCCCCATGATACCCACTACAGCCTTTGAAACATGCTGTGAAATATTATGATACAAGCAAACACCTTAATACTGGGTGACTTACACTACCCTGCCATTAACTGGGAAAACTACTCATGTACCAGCACATGCCCAACGGTTCTTGGAAGTCATAATTCCCAATGTCCTGGATCAAATAACCCATAGTCCCACCAGGGGTTCAAATATCATAGACCTGGTCATTACCAACATGGCAAATCAATGCTCCACACCTATGGTCACCCCATTGGAAGTCAGGTATGCCCATAAGCTATTCACCATCAACATACCTCCCCCACACCCCAGTAAGGAAACCTACGTAACACACATCTCCAAAGCCAGTGTCATGCTACCCACATCAGAAGTGACTAATATCATGACACCCATGCAGATGGGAAGTGAAAGGATGACCGCTGATTCATACATGAAGGCACTGTATGAGTACATTCACTAGTGCATGAATTGTGCCATCCAATATTGAACCAAGACTCTCCCCACCAAGAAAAGAAGCCAATGTGGTGGCTACCTGCCATAAACATACTGCACAACAAAAGGAGGAAACTGTTGCGAAAATGGGGAAATTTCCAGGATGCAAAATACTCCCTTACCAGATACAATAAGAGGCAGAGATCCCTCATAACATCCACCAAAGCTAGTTACGAACATAATATAGCCAAAGATGCCAAAGACAACTGCAAGCTATTCCATAGCTATGTGAGGAATCTAAATGTCAATACTCAGAACTATGTGAGCTACAACAGGATGGTATTAAATTTACTGCTCCCAGTGATATTGCCAATATCCTAGCAGATCGAGTCAGTGCCAATTGCACTCCCTCCCAACTCCCAAAGGCCTCATCTCAACATGGATAGATTGCCATATTCCAGTAATAATGGCTACATAGGTAAAAACCACACTCTACAGAGCTAAGACAACAGCAGCCATGGGACCAGTCAACATCCCGGGCCGTGTACTACATGAGCTACAAACTGAACTGGCACCTCACCTAAGTGCCATGTCTAATCATAGCCACACCTCAGACTTCATTCCCACTGTGTGGTGCACAGCTACAGTTATCCCAGTTCACAAGGGGGGATTCACCTTTGATCCTAGGAACTACAGCCCCAGCAGTATGACATGCCTGATCTGCAAAGCCATGCAATGTATTATCATGGAAATTAAAACAAAGGCATTGGCAACCTGTAAACACTGGACCCTAACCAGGGCGGGTTTGTGAAGGGCCAATCATGTCACCTCAACCTGAATGACAACTGTAAATGTCATCACTGTAAATGTAGGTGACATCAATCCGTGCTCCAGACAAGTGACAGTTGTAGTACCTTAGGGTTCAGACCTGGCACCGCCCTTGTTTGGCTTATTCTGCTCTGAAGTACAGTCCAACAGTAAGGGACACCAGCAGATGACTGCACACTGGGAGCCAATATTGAATCCTCACATGATGTGGATATTCAACAGAAGGGTCTTACAAAAAGACATGCGTGGTGCCTGAACCATGGCATCAAGATCAATCCCATGAACTATATAGTTATCCCCATTGGGAAGGGACATGTACCTGTGAAGTACCACATAGGAGGCAGTACACTAAACACCTAAAGTGTTATAACAGACTTAGGGACACAGGTGGACAGTGGTCTCACCTTTGATAACCACATCGCCACAACAGTCAGGAAACCCACCTATGTGGCACATCTCCCACTAAGGGATTTACATCCAGGAAAAGGAGGCCATTGTCCCACTGTAGTCATCTCTCAGTAGACCCAGTACAGGCTACAACAGCCCGTTATGTATATACCTCACAAGAGATCTGGAACAAGTAGAGAGGCTGAAGACATACCTGACAAAATGACCACAGGCCTAAACAGGATGCCCTATGCTGACCGTTTGAAAATCATCCAGCTATACTCTGTCACATATTGTGTTCTCAGAGGTGATCTCTGCATAACATACCATGCCATGTCAAACCCACAGCTGTTGGACATGCTACACTTAGAGAATTCCAAGCCCTCACAGCAACATGCTCCAGGGATCCAAATCCTGTCATCACAATGAACAATACATACACGAGAGATGTGTTCCTGACCCAGAGACTCCCCAGACTGTGGAATAGACTGCCCATACATGTCAAGCAGAGTGCCTCTTTGACCATCTTCAAAAAAAAAGTGGACAATTGGATGGGAGATGGGAAATTTACCCCGGGATCATGTCAGCTGCCTTGCTAGACAGGGGTGCAGGGAATTGTCATGTCTAGGCATGTATAAGCCCTAGGGCCAATAGCCTAGTATCAACTATGACCTATGAACTACACTTTCCATTACCCAATCTTGGCAAGGTTGCTGATGTCATTCACTTTGAAATACACCTTTGGGGAAAGACTAGCCCAGTAATCTGTATGGCACATCCTATAACTGTGTAATTCTGTAGTGTGAAATACTAGTTAGGTAGGAGTTCCAATCTTTGACATAGCAACTGTGAGACGTGGTGTGTGTGTGTGTGTGTGTGTGTGTTTGTGTGTGTGTGTGTGTGTGTGTGTTTGTCATTCATATCCTGTGTGGAGGTGGCTGTGACTGTGTAACAACTGGACTCATTGTGGAGTGGGATTTGAAAATTTCTTATATGGTGGGCCTATTATGGTGGGCCTATTATATGTCACAATATCCACCTTACAAGGATAACAGATGTCAGACAGCAGAGAGGCTGGGGTTGACAGTCCATACCGCTACATGTGACACCAAGGCCTGGCAAACAATTTAGGCAACCCTTATATTACCCAGAGAACACTCTCAACCCATGTCTCATACACAAACACACTCAGCTAGGCAACAACCACTATGTTGGTAGTACCCTGCATATTGCCCACAGATAGTAACCATGGTGTTATTACAGCAGACTACAGAGGGCATGGCACCCTGTCAAATCACAGCAATAGGCACATAATTGAATACAGTGCTACTTCACTATGTTCCCTACTGGATGCCTGCAACAACTGTAGTGCCAGCAAATGTAACCCACAAAAGACATACCATGCCTTATACACGTGCGTTGTATGGACAGATGCCACTGACACCATAGACTACTTATATCATGCTGTCAATGTAGGTGCGGGGTCAATCTGGTGTCCATTGTCAGTTCTCACCACATGAGGCCAGGAATGGCACATCTGATGATAACAATCTGTGTACACAACATGCCCCAGACACCCCAGGTACATTTCCATATGTCACAGAATATGCATGTGGGATGTGTGTACATCCCAGACACTGTCCATGTCATGGACTACAGAACACATACATGGCAAGCATTGCACAGCACTAGCACCCACAATAGTAACCCAGATGACTGGATGGTGAATACAATACTCACCTGTGTATGCTAAATTACACACCTGAGCCACACTGGAGACCATTTTCATGTTGCCTGATGCCAAGGTATACCCTTTACCTAAACTTGTACATCCTTCTGGCACAGTCAACCACTACACACCTGTGAAGCAATGCACCCATGCATGTCAGTACTGGCAACCTGTGTTTGTGTGGAGTATAATGATTTGGATGCCATTCACACTCATTAAACCTCCCATTGGCCTACTGAAGCATGTCTTCTGATGTCAGACACCTTCACGTAACTTTTACCCAAATATCATCCTGATAACCCCTGTGGTGCATGTGATACCTGTATATTACTGTATTGTGGCAAACTAGCTAGTTAGGAAGTCTAATCCTGACCCTTCCAACTGTGATAATGTGTGTGAGTCCCTGAGAAAGTGTGGCTGTGTTGACTTTGACACCTGTTCATGTGGACAGGCATGTGTACTACACCTACCTTATCCCTCCTTTATCACTGTTGCAGATATCACTCACCATCAAATATACCTTTGGACAGGTCCCCAGCATGTAAGCTCTGTGGTGCATGCAATAACTCAAATAGACATGCAATTGCAATACATAGTCAGGCAGGGGTTTGAAACCCTGTACTGGTAAGTGTGTAACACAAGCATGCTTTGGTTTTATTCTCCCACCACATCCCTGTCTTACTTTGTCTCTGTCTGTCTCTCTAACTCCCTTTCTAGTAGATGTGGAGAAGTACACCTGCTTTGCTTAGGCAGCAGCTTGTGTTTTGTAAGTGATGCAGATGATCAGCTGATGGCCTCTGTACAAATTGCAATCCCACACTAGCTGATTGCATGTGGAACAGCTGTGGTAACATTCCCATAGCAATTTGCATGGAAACCCACTCTCTTTACCTAGGAACATCATATGGGTGTTGGGCCTTTTCATTCACTGTGAGCAGGACCTCATGTTGGTGTTTGGCAAACAGCATCACAGATGGTAGTGGGATATACCTCTAACAATATATACTGTGGAGACAAGCCAACAAACAGGAGGGGGTGTTCCAGACATGACTACAGAATGTAAGTGTTGCTCTTCTGCATTTGGAGTAATGTTGGTTTAACAGGGTTTGTGTGGATACGGCTGGTCTACATGATTTACCTGTTATGACAGTGTTATGTGTTTGAGGAAACTCCCACCTGTAGGGTTATTTGCAGACTGGGCAGTTTTTGGAGTCTTATGTTTCTTGTGTTACTCACAGATCACCTATCTAACTCACACTGAGTTTTGAACTTCTAGAGATTTCCTGGGTTGCTTTGGCAGATTAAATATTGGATTTCAGCCCTAGTGCTTACTTTGGTTTCAGTGATTCCCCTATACTGTTATTTCTGAATATCTTAAATTATTATTGTCATTTATTTATTTATTTAATTTAATTTGATTAGTTAATTAAGTCACGATGATAATGGACCTTATAATACTGACATCTCTTGGTAATCACAGCATTTTTTATGGGTTGGGTTATTTTATTGCTGAGTCTTATGATTGGCCCTTTGACATTTTATCTCTTTATGACAGGTTAGTATTTTTTTGAATTACAGAATATCAAGTGTGTACAACTGATTACACTGCATTTATGTATTTGTTTCTGAAGAAGTCTTATCCATCAATAAAAGATGAAAGCGCTAAAACACTCGTTCATCCTACATGTTTTTTTTTTGTTTGTTTTATAGTTCGAGGTTCATTTCCTGTGGTCAGGGTGTTTTAAGTTATTTTATTATAGCTTATCTTCTTAGTCTCGCAAGTTGTTGGTTATTTAATAAATATGTGTGTATATATATATATATATATATATATATAGAGAGAGAGAAAGAGAGAGAGAGGGAGAGATAAATGGCCATATATATGATGCACTATACAGATGTGCATAAATACAAATATATGAATATAAATATGTATGTACATGTAGACAAATATCTACATATGTATATATCCATATCCTTGTCATGTGTAAGCATTACAGTTGTGTATACCTTTCCAAATGCATCACACCGTATTTATCTGATATGTGTACATTTCAATATAACAACATATGTGATGCAACAGTAATATCAATAACATGTACTATACAATTGTATAAGTCACAGCAATTGTTCAATACTATTCAATATGTCTACTGAAAGATGTATTGGAAATACAACAACTGTCTTTGCAGCTGTCATGGCATAGTAGTTAACTGCTGTGACTGTAGTGTACAGGGTCCTGGGTTCAAGTCTTCCAAGGGCTGTTTATTTTGTTTCTGGGTAGAACAAGGGCTGTTGGATACAGAGTGGTTAAGGCAGTTTTGAGCAGCTTTAAGCATGTTTGCGTGGGTTTGTGTGAAGCTAAGCAGTGCTAAGGTACGGTTAAATGTACTGGCACTTACAACGTGTAGGCTTTGCATACCAGTGCACAAATCTGCTTAGCTGTTATATTGCAGCAATGCTGACACCTGCTAAGCATGGCTCAGCCCTGGTAACCTCTGCTCACATCCCAGTCTGTTAACATAGCAGGGTAATGACATATGTAATAGGTGTTTGTAAAGCCATGTACATAACATATGTCTATGTGCTGGCAGTACAGTAGCAAGGGGTGTGAGTCTCATGTCTGGGACACTTGAATATATATAACCTGTACTACACACTTATCCATGTGAAAGTGTTACATACAAGGATGGTATCCCAGGTTATGTGCAGTCACACTGGCATGTAGTGTATCATGATGTTACTATTGTTGACAGTGCTTTCCCAAGCAAGAGTAGATTGCTAATTTTAGTACTGGCAACAAACACCCCTGCATGCATAGATGGACACTGAGTCCTCACTGTCATGCTCCTGGTGTGTAAGCTGTGTCACATTATATATTTCCTATTGGATAATAATCTGACATGTGGAAATTAACTGTAGACTACTGTATGTATAGCACATGTCAGTGAGGGCTGCCAACATGTAGTAATGGCATATCTATTGGTGTCAGACATCTATTTGTCAACACATTCATTCTGCTGCATAGCTAGTTGGCAAGCTGATGTCTGTCAGTCCCTGTACATAAGTGCAGATGTCAGTTATCCAACTTGGATACGTGCAGGCAACCTATGCTTGACTGACACTGACATATCTCCACAGCTGCGTTATAACTGGCACAAATAGGACACAAAACCCTGTACGCACCACATGCCACAGCTACCTCCACTACACTATCACAATCAACAGAACATACTTGGGTACAGGTCTCGAACACAGACACTAACCATGTTTTGTAATACATGTTGCATATATGTCAACTAGAGAACCTCACCGGCCATTTTCAGGAGGCACCCAGAGGATTGGCTGATGCATGTCTCTCTCAGTCTGAGGGTCACCATAGTGGTTTCTGTAGATAGATTGGCTGCTGGCACATGGCAGGTGGCATGATACCACTGTACACACATCCCCTACACTTCTCATCTCTCCATGGACAATAGGCAGGTACACACCTATGACCACCTGCAGTGATGCACCCCAGTACAGACAAATGTGTATGAGTGCATTACTCAGGCTATAAGTGTCTGTTTGTTAGTATACCTGTAGTTGGGAATACCCTGAGGCCCTTCGCACTCACTGCAACACCCATTGCCATAGTTAGATGTGGCTGCTGCTGTACCGGACATTACATGTACCTTGTTATGCTCCTTTCCCTAAAGACTACCTGAACCTTGCAGTACCAGCACAACACTGTTGTACAAATGGGTTGATAGGCTTGGAATATCCACTGAGTTCTGGCAAGTGTGTGTATGTGTGCATGTGTTTATATCTGCTGGGTACTGCATTCCGAGGCCACATACTCCTATTACAATATGCATTGCCACACAGTATTATGGATAGTGATGATGCTGCCCATAGAAGAATGCATTACCCTATTATGCCTGTGGCATGTGCATTAGATGCATATACCTGAAGTATCACACTTGAGATGGACAATGGATTGTCTTGCAGTCCTGGTCAGTGTGCAATAGTGGGTATGTCAGTGTGTCATCATGGGTTCCAGTGTGTACAATATCCATAGTGGGGTGTGGGTGGTGTGTATACTGTCATTACACCATGGTACCCCCCCAGTACATGTCCCATGTATCACTGTATGGTGACCACTGTCACCATCAACCATACAGGTAACTGATAACACTATCCAGCCCAGTTATGCATGTGCTGTGTAGAGCCTACCTGTAACACACTGGACACACTAACAAGTTAGTTAGCACTGATAGGCCCAGGTCTCACGGATATATGCCTGCCTGTTATGTGTTTGTTAATGTGTATATGATGGTATGCCACACTACTTATTGTCCATATACAACCATTACATCCCCCATTACCATACTGTACATGCCTGGGGATGTTCTGCATATAACACGTAACCTGGAACACACCTCATCCTAAATGCTGTGTGGTGTGTGCAATTAAAGCCACACACATCAGTAGCACTACATACCTAGGTAGGGGTCTAGTCCCAATGTTGCCAAGTAAGAGTATGTGTGTATGTGGAGGGATCTACTTCAGGTTAATAAATATACATGTCCCAGGGGGTTATCTGTCCATGTGGTACAAGCAGTAACTGTTATAAAGACTTGTGACAAGTGTTCAACAGTACCCAGGATCTGGCATAGCCATGGTGTCACCACAGTGCCATACCCCTTGTGAGATATGACAGCAAATCATCCTCCTGCTGACACATGTACACCTACAACACAAATTGATAACATTATGGAGACCACAATCACTCAGTGTTACTAACAGCTATAATGCATCATGGCTGGACAGCTACACTACCTGACATGTGAGCATTAAACAGTACTGGTGACAACATGTTACACAGCAGTACATTGGTACACTGTAGTACAGTGACCATGTGCAACAGAGCCATATTAGCCTGTACGTGCATTGATGGTATGGATGACAGGGATGTGGCACAGGTATCATCATATGCACAGGGTGTGTTGTTGGTTTGCCAGAGACCTAGGGTGGGCTATACATTTTACACCATGTGTGTGGGTGAGGGGTGTAAGTTGCTGTTATGGGCATGGTGATGTGGTGTGTGTAGGTATGGGGTTGCCCTGGGTGTGTTTGTATAGTGTGTGAGTATGCATGCACACAGTTCTGCTATGTGGCTGCCCTATACAGGTGTTTCTTGGATAGCTGCAGACCATACCTGGCAGGGTTTGCAGTTCACCACTGCCGGCCATGGACATGCAGACTTTGCCTGCCAGGGGTTCCATGGGCATGTCCAGGTACAGGCCTCAATATGCTACTCTCCCCCGATGATGACATGTGTCTGCTGGAACCAGGTCTTTCTTGGGACTGGCCAGGGCCACATGTACGTGGCCTGCTGTGGTGTGGTGTGGACAGCACCCCCTGCAGTGCTGGGGCTGGTACTGCTACTACAAGTGTGGCTTTATGTCCTTGCACATCCACATCGACCGCCAGATGTTGGTGTTGCTGGTCTACATCCATGAGGCCATCGCCCCACTCCCACCACATGCTCTAGCATGGACAATCCACAGTCCATGAGGCCCAACATCTCACCCAACCATCTATCCATGACCTCTGTATAATTACGGAGAGCACGTGCAAGATCATGGATGTTGTCACTTACAGATGAGAGAGCAGCTCTCTGCAGCCTCTGACCCTGTCTGGTGTGCAGTTCCCTACATGCCTGCACCCCATGACAGCCTGAAACATGCGTCTGGTGGTACCAGTTGTGGCACTTCTGCCAGGGGGAACAATGACCAGCGGCCCTCCCACAAGCACCCCAGTCCATCTGCCTATGTGGTATCCTGCCGGACATCTGGCTATGCCTGCTGTGTCCAGACACAACAGCCATAGATACCACACTCTCCTGTGCACTGCCACCAACTGCCAACTGTCTCTCTGCTATGGCCACTCATGATGGGGTATCTATAGGCACTATGACTGTGTGTGGGGATGGGGTGAATAACAGGGGGATGTCAAACAATGGCTCAATTTCGGCCTCTGACAACTCCACCTGTGTCTCAACACACCTATCATCATTTTCAGTGTCTGTATGGACACCAGCATCAGACTGCATGCAGGAGGGACCCTGACTCACCTCAACACCTGTGAGGGAAAAACAAGAAATGCACTTTAAGACCTGTTTGGCATTGCATAACAGTACACACATATACACACACACATACATACATACACACAAACACACACACACACACACACACACACACACACACACACACACACACACACACACACGCACACACACACACACACACATACACACACACACACACACACACACACACACACACACACACACACACACACACACTGAAATTCCACCATAATACCTACCTGTCCCTGAGTTTCCAGACTGTCCTAAGTTTATTCACATAAGTTCCCCATCCTGCATCACACTTGGAAACATACACTCACTAATACAACTCATTAACGTATCATTCCTCTAATTGCCTAGACAAGTGATCACAACACATGACCTGCTACTCCATTTCCTCTTTGACTTGATTGGAGTAGGTTTTACAAGGACTCAGTGCTGTCATCTAGTGTTCACCCTGGGTATGTCCGGACATCATGAGCATGGCTCCCATATATTAGGGGCTACTACGGTCACTCAATATAGTCATGCACTGGAGTGCCATACATAACTTTTGCTCAGTAGATGCAATATATGTTGCTAAATCAACTTATTATGTGGACAACAGTAATATATGGATACACTCCCTGGTGCTATCTAGTACGTCCCCAATGCATCTGTAGTGCTGCATACATGGGTAGTCATTCACCTTTCTTCTGCTTGCAATTTTAACAGTAAACCTGGTGTCTAGTTTCCCTCCCAATGCATGCTCTATGCTACAGACCTTATTAAACTATCATCTGTCCTGAAATTATATATCAGACAAATATTCCTGCTGTCTCATGTGTCAGTCCATGTGCATGTACTGCATGATTCCAAAGGGAAGTACTGACGTATGAACAACCCCACAATCACACATGTGTATACATGGACACCCACACAAACACACATGCACACATACATCTTACATGCATCATCCCCCCTCCACTTACAGACAAAAATACCCCCCCACACACACATACACCTACAGGTGAGGTTGCACAAAGATAGTACACACAGACCTCCCATTACCCATCTGTCAACATGCATAACATGTGGTACTCAACAGCATGCAGTGCAGCTATTGTCAATCCATGCTAGCAACAGTATACATGTGTGTGATGCACGGGCTGTGTTAGTAGGTGATGCCCCTTCCCCTGGAAATTACTGAACCCATGTACACGGTATTGCTGTGAACCTGTTCTGCACCATGCTATGAACTGTGCACCATACCTCACAGGTGTACATACCATTGCTGAATGTGTATTACTGTGTTATTTATGTCTACTCTAATGCTCACAGCCCTTATGTGTTTGTCCGACACATACCTGGGATGATATGCGGACAGATGTCATTTGTGAATGCTTGATGTCTGATTTACAGATGTCAATATCAGAGGTGCATGTATGACCAATAGGATACTGTAGAAAAAATTCTTTGTGAACCACCACAGCTGAACCAAATAATATGATAAAATAAAAACTTTAATGTAGTAATAAAATTCATAGAACACAAGTTTCTATAAAAATCGTAGAGCACAAGTTTCTGTAGATAAGCGCTTTCAGCTTACAGAAACTAGTGCTCTAAATCTACAGAAACTTGTGCTCTATGATTTTTACAGAAACTTGTGTTCAATGAATTTTATTACTGCATTAACTCATTTCCTCCAATACAACTCTTTTGAGTATGTACCTTTAACTCCTAGTGGGTGTGGCCTGAGCCTTTAAAGATGAAGTTATCACCTTACAATTCTAACAAATACTCATTGACAGAGGTCAGATATCAATTCAATTATGTTTGCCATCATGTATGCTTCAGGATAAAATATTCTGATACTTTGTATGCAGCATGATTTTGGAATTATTAATGCAAGTATGAACAAGTAACATTGGACGCCTAGAGGAGCAGTAGGAGGTAACTGCAGATGCACCTGGAGGCGTCACTCGGATTTATTTTATCATATTATTTGGTTCAGCTGTGGTGGTTAACAAAGATTTTTTTTTCTACAAAATTACTGCTTTTCCTCGTCACCTTTGGTAGTGCAACAGGGTGTTTCTCAGTCAATACGATACTATTACATTGACCACCTTCAAACCTTACCAGGGTAATGGGGAGTGTACACACCCTTATTGATATGCCGCCCTCTTCCTTGATATGCCATGGGACCACATCACTGCATATGTTAACATTACATGAGCCTGATATGTGACATATGTCCTGTACAATCCAATGCAGTGTCTAACAAATGAGTTAGTTGTGCTGATGCTGACCGCGATGCATACACTTTGTGGATGCATATGTGTGCGCGCCCTTATCATGATGGTTTGTTCCACCTACTGTTATGTGTACTACAGCAGTCATTATTCCTGGCAGGAGTATACAAGCATGGGCCATCTGCATTTGCCAGTATATGGTCAGTCTGCCCTACACATGTCCCCCAACTCTGCATGATTGCAAGGTCAACTCATGTGCACATCCCTTGGAGTTCACACACTGCCGTCACTATTACTGTGGAGCCAGGGTTATATCTCTCACAGTTCCTGACCCTGACTGTGTGCAGATACAGCCATTCATAGCATCCTTAGGATCCCTGCTGCAGTGCACTGGTGTGTCATGATAACACCCTCTCCCCACCTTCAGCCTTTTTGCAGATGCTCGACAACTATGGCCTACACATGTGTGTTAGTTCTCAGTGTCCAAAACACTGAACACCACGTGTAACAGCCTAGTCCCAGCTAATGAATGGCAAACATACAGGTGAACACAGGCACCACCACAGCACTGATAGGGATGATGGGTCTGAGGTGGGGTGAGGCATTGGATGTGTAGCACATGTATCTTACATGATACTGTCTGTAAGTTTTCAAAGTGGTTATGGCACATCAGTACGCATTGCAACGCATGACTTTTGGGGACCTCTTCTGTTATGCATACACTACCTGTAGACAGGCCTGGCTTATGTTTCCTGTGGTACAACTGTCACATCTGATTACCCTAATCCATAGGCCACATGTTTGCAGAGTCCAGCCAATTGCTGACATGGGTACTGCACAGCCAGTACTTGCTAGACATTCCTGCAACCCCCTTCAGTGTTGTGGCATGTTACTAGGCAGCCCGCATGACCGGTTTGCTACATATGACATCATCTGTATTGAATGGTCATCTGTTTATTTCCTACATCATTCCTGTCCCATACATCCTTGCCATATAAATGACTGTCTGCACTGTTTGCCATGGTATATGCAATGGTGAGGTATGTCTACATGTCCAGCTCATGGGTGCTACCTGTTGTTTATGGGGCCCATGCCATGTCATGTTAGATGTGTGCAAGCCACGGCTGCCTCTGTTGCAGGCAAGTGTGCACATTTGATGGCCAAACATCTTGGAAAGCAGACCAATACATGGTGTGACATTGGGGACATGTATTTGCTGCTAGGTGCATTTCCATGACAAATGCATGCAGTCAGTACCTCAACAACTGCTTCCACTATATTTTATCTGGAGTGTGTGCACACATATGCTTCCAGTGTTTGTGAAGGTATGTATTCCCCATATTTGCTGCCCTAACCTACGATTTCTATATTACACACTCATTGCTCATGTTGGGACCACATTGCAGGTTTTAAGAGATGTGTACTGCAGTATCATGATATGCTGTAGTGTAGCTCTGTAACATTTGCCGTTGTAATACTAGTAAATACACTGTTGTAGCACTGTATAAGGATAATGTTTCACACATGTGCCTACTGTAGGCCATTTGTCCCAACATTATGCTCATCTCTGTGGACACATTTTGCAATGATAGGATGTTAGTTATATTGCAGGGGACTGATATGCCTTTCAGATACACCATCATGGTCACCACTGTGTTGCAGTGTAGTTAACAGCAACAATACATGAACATGTACGGCATGCATTATGGGTAGGTGTGTTAAATATGTGTATGGAATATACCATAGCCATAACATGACCGATGTATTGGCAAGCCTGAACAAAAAACAAACTCACCAGCTACAGGCTTCTGCCTTGGAGGTATACCAGAGGGGCCTACATAAGTGTGTGAGAGATGTCATATCAGTAGCCACAGCTGTGGCATTGTTACAGGGTGGGTGCAGTGTTACAGTACATCAACAGTACAAGTCCACAATACTACAGCTTATTCACATCTGTTTACTACTACACAGCAACAGACTATATATATGTCATCTCACATATGCATGATCTACCTTGTACAGATGCAGATGGATACACAACAGTGGTCTACTGATGTGCCCTGTGGTCTTACCTGCATGCTCCTCTGCTTGTGTGCGGGTAGCACCCACCTCCACTATAGTCTACGCTAGTTGTGCGTGTGGGCAGGCAGTTGCCATGAGGCTGGCAAGGAGCTCCTCAACATGTGTTGGGGGGGTGGATGGCATGACCCCCCCCCCCGTTGCAAAGAGATCACACTGGACTGCAGCAGCATGCCGACAGGAATTGTGAAGTAGGTCACTGCAATGATGTTGGACCTGCTCAAACTATGGTTATGCAGGCCAACATCATTGACCCTGTGGACAAGATTGTTCCACAGAGCGGTCCACTACTACTACTCATGGGCTGTTCTGCCAAACAGCACCTGGTAGTGCTGTACCAGGTGTGTGATGATGACCTCATTTTCATCCGCTGAATAGACAGGTAGTCTGCCATGTGACATCTTGCCTGAAAGACATAAAGATGGAAACAGGTCTGAGCAACTGATACAGCAAGGTTACCATATTTCTTAATACACATCTCTGCCCCCCCCCCCTCCATATCTGCAACAACAAACTGATCACACAACTCAATAGGTATGGCTACAGCATACCTACCATTGGGACATATATCATATTGTACCACACTTTGTGCTATGTGTTTGTAGCCATGTTCCTTGTGGGGACACTACCATTGCTGGCCTGTTATGGACAATGTCACCTGTATGCCATTGTAAGGGCCACTATGGTTCCATATATGCATGTGGTCTGTTTGCGATTTGATTGCTGCACATCTGTTGTTATGTGTTTTTGAGGATATATATGTATGCTGTTGGACATGATCCAAGAATGTGTGGACTATTACTACCCACATATGTTCTATAACAGTGACACAATAGCATGTTTAGAGAACAGTTGCCAGCAGAACCACCTCTCCCACCTCATCTGGCCATGTTACCAGGCCACATCACATGTGGGACCCACCCTGGGGCATCCTCATCTGCAGGTCCTGCACTACCTTCAGGTGGAACCACCACAGGGGATG